>NC_059192.1:16942725-17242725 GCF_020615455.1 Coregonus clupeaformis | reverse complement strand
CAGGGAACAGAGCGGGTGGCGTGGATGGGTTGTTGAGGGTGCAGTGGTTGGTCCGGTACTGGCTCGGCAGCCGCCGACCCTCAGGCAGAGGTTGGGTGAAGGTTCCGGGTGAGAGACTGCAGACAGAACAAAAACGGAGGTCAGTACACAGCAAGTCAAAAAGGTGCAAAACAACAAAACTAACACTAATGGCTCAGAGACTGATACGCTGACAAACATACTGTTCATGGCTAACGATCCGGCAGGAACTGGATGTTGGGCCAGAGCCTAAGAAGGGTGATGATCAGGACCAGGTGTGCAGATTGCTGATGGGATGCAGGTGCGGAAAACAAGAGCGCTCCCCGGAGCGTTCCCGAACCCTCGGGAAACTGGAGATTACGAACAGGAACACTAGTCACCAGACAGGACCCGACTCAGACAGCCGGGATCGTCACAATATGTTAGCTGATAGGTCAAATATACTGTTCATGCTTCCTACTGCTAAGTTTACACCTTCACTATTGAAGGGAAATATTTTGTCCAGGAAGTTGTCTAGGAGGGATTGGATTTGTTGTTGGCCAATAGTTATTTGGTAGGTTTCTACACTACCCTCATTCCAGCTATAGCATTTCTTAACAGCATGCAATTTGTTCGGCTTCAATGCTTCATGGTTGAGTATTGCTCTGCTCAAATAGATTGTGATTTTGCTGTGATCTGATAGGAGTGTCAGTTGACTGACTGTGAACGCTCTGGGAGACTCTGGGTAGGGCTGGGCGATATGGCCTAAAACTCATATCTCTGTTTTTTCAAACTTATGGGCTATTCACAATACATACAGTTGCTCTGGCACCCGAATGGTGGAACAAGCTCCCTCACGACGCCAGGACAGCGGAGTCACTCACCACCTTCCGGAGACACTGAAAACCCCACCTCTTTAAGAAATATCTGGTATAGGATAAAGTAATCCTTCTACCACCCCTTACCCCACCCCCAAACAAATAGAAAATTGTAAAGTGGTTGTCCCACTGGCTATCATAAGGTGAATGCACCAATTTGTAAGTCGCTCTGGATAAGAGCGTGTGCTAAATGACGAAAATGAAATGAAATGAAGTCGGAAGTTTACATACACTTAGGTTGGAGTCATTAAAACTTGTTTTTCAACCACTCCACAAATGTCTTGTTAACAAACTATAGTTTTGGCAAGTCGGTTAGGACATCTACTTTGTGCATGACACAAGTAATTTTTCCAACAATTGTTTACAGACAGATTATTTCACTTATAATTCACAGTATCACAATTCCAGTGGGTCAGAAGTTTACATACAGTAATTTGACTGTGCCTTTAAACAGTTTGGAAAATTCCAGAAAATGATGTCATGGCTTTAGAAGCTTCTGACAGGCTAATTGACACAATTTGTCAAGAGTGCTGTAGGTGGGTGTAGTGGTGGAATCAAACGCAGGACACCGAAGTATAGTCCAAAAGACTTTAGTTCAATTTCCAATAAGGAAAATACGAACACACTTGCCCGAAGGCGAAACTACGCACGAAGGCGACAAAAATAAAGGCGCACTAAACATGTGCGTAAATGCTCCAACGCAGTGGAGTGAAGCTCAACCGAGCGAATAGGCGAAATGACAAGCACAACACACGACAGACATAAATCAATCACACACAACACTAGACAAACACAACGAGAAACTTATAGGACACTAATTACGCTAAATGAGAACAGACAAAAGCAAACGAACATGAAACATACAACGGTGGCAGCTAGTATTCCGGAGACAACGAACGCCGAAGCCTGCCCGAACAAGGAAGAGAGGCAGCCTCGGCCGAAACCGTGACAGTACCCCCCCCTTGACGCGCGGCTCCAGACGTGCGCCGACTCCGGCCTCGGGGACGACCCGGAGGACGCGGAGCAGGGTGCGTTGGGTGCCCACGATGGAATTCCGTCAGGAGAGACGGGTCCAAAATGTCTTTCCTCGGCACCCAGCACCGCTCCTCCGGACCGTACCCTCCCACTCCACTAGATATTGGAGACCCCCATCCGACGTCTCGAATCCAAGATGGACCTCACGGAGTACGCCGGTGCCCCCTCGATGTCCAATGGGGGCGGAGGGGTCTCCCTGATCTCACTTTCTTGGAGTGTGCCAGCTACCACCGGCCTGAGAAGGGACACATGGAACGAGGGGTTAATACTTTTATATTCAACAGGTAGTTGTAATTTGTAACACACCTCGTTCAACCTTCTCAGGACTTTAAATGGCCCTACAAACCGCCGACCCAGTTTCCGACAGGGTAGGCGGAGGGGCAGGTTTCTGGTAGAGAGCCAGACTCGATCACCAGGTGCGTACACCGGTCCCTCACTGCGGTGGAGATCGGCGCTCGCCTTATGACGTCGGAGGGCCCGCTGCAGGTGGACGTGTGCAGCGTTCCACGTCTCCTCCGAGCGCCGCGCCCACTCATCCACCGCAGGAGCCTCGATCTGGCTCTGCTGCCAAGGTGCCAGAACCGGCTGGTAACCTAACACACATTGGAAAGGGGTTAGGTTAGTGGAGGAATGGCGCAGGGAATTCTGGGCCATCTCGGCCCAGGGAACGTACCTTGCCCACTCCTCCGGCCGGTCCTGGCAGTATGTTCTAAGAAACCTACCCACATCCTGGTTTACGCGTTCCACCTGCCCATTACTCTCCGGGTGGTAACCCGAGGTGAGGCTCACCGAGACCCCCAACCGCTCCATAAAGGCTCTCCAGACCCTGGAGGTAAATTGGGGACCTCGATCAGACACAATATCCTCGGGTACCCCGTGAGTGCCGGAACACATGGGTGAATAGTGCTTCGGCAGTTTGCAGGGCGGTAGGAAGGCCCGGCATGGGGAGCAAACGACAGGCCTTAGAAAACCGGTCCACAACGACCAGTATAGTGGTATTCCCCTGTGAAGGAGGAAGGTCAGTAAGGAAATCCACCGAGAGGTGAGACCATGGTCGTTGTGGAACGGGCAGGGGTAGTAACTTACCCCTAGGCAGATGTCTAGGCGCCTTACACTGGGCGCACACCGAGCAGGAGGAAACATAAACCCTCACATCCCTTGCCAACGTGGGCCACCAGTACTTGGCACTAAGACAGTGCACTGTCCGGCCGATACCAGGGTGTCCAGAGGAGGGTGACGTGTGAGCCCAATAGATCAATCGATCCCGAACCTCGAGCGGAACGTACTTCCGACCCTCCGGGCATTGCGGTGGACTAGGGTCGGTGCGTAACGCCCGCTCGAGCTCAGCATCGACCTCCCACACTACCGGTGCCACCAGACACGACTCCGGCAGTATGGGAGTGGGCTCCACGGACCTCTCCTCCGTGTCATACCGCCGAGACAGTGCATCTGCCTTACCGTTCTGTGACCCAGGGATGTACGTGATCTTAAATGTAAACCGGGTCAAAAACATACTCCATCTTGCCTGACGAGGGTTCAGCCTCCTCGCTGCCCAGATGTACTCCAGGTTACGGTGGTCCGTCAAAATGAGGAAAGGGTGTTGAGCCCCCTCAAGCCAGTGCCTCCACACCTTTAGGGCCTGTACCACGGCTAACAGCTCCCTGTCCCCTACGTCATAGTTTCGCTCCGCCGGACTGAGCTTCTTAGAATAAAAAGCACAGGGGCGGAGTTTAGGTGGCGCGCCTGACCGTTGTGAAAGCACGGCTCCTAATCCGGCCTCAGACGCGTCCACCTCTACCTGAAATGGCAAAGAGGGATCCGGATGCGCCAGCACCGGGGCCGAGGTAAACAGGTCCTTCAGCCTCCCAAACGCCCTGTCCGCCTCGGCAGACCACTGCAGACGCACCGGACCCCCCTTCAAAAGAGACGTGATGGGAGCTGCCACCTGTCCAAAACCCCGGATAAACCTCCGGTAGTAATTCGCAAACCCCAAAAACTGCTGCACCTCCTTCACAGTGGTTGGTGTTTGCCAATTACGCATGGCTGACACCCGGTCTACCTCCATCTTCACCCCTGACGCAGACAACTGATACCCCAAAAAGGAAACCGACTCCTGGAAAAACAGACACTTCTCTGCCTTAACATACAGGTCGTGCTCCACCAGCCTCCGCAACACTCTGCGCACCAGGGCCACATGCTCGACACGGGTAGGCGAGTACACGAGAATGTCATCTATGTACACAACCACCCCCTGCCCCTGCATGTCCCTGAAGATCTCATCCACGAATGATTGGAAAACTGACGGAGCGTTCATCAACCCGTATGGCATGACAAGATACTCGTAATGGCCCGAGGTGGTACTAAAGGCTGTCTTCCATTCATCGCCCTCCCTGATGCGCACCAAGTTGTACGCACTCCTGAGATCTAATTTAGTGAAGAAACGCGCCCCATGCAATGACTCAGTCATGGCCGCAATCAGCGGGAGTGGATAACTGTACTTCACCATGATCTGATTGAGACCACGGTAATCGATGCACGGGCGTAAACCACCATCCTTTTTCTTCACAAAAAAGAAACTCGAGGACGCGGGGGAAGTGGAAGGCCGTATGTATCCTTGTCTCAGAGATTCGTCTATGTAAGTCTCCATAGCTTTCTTCTCCTCCTGAGACGGAGGATACACATGGCTCCGTGGGAGCGCAGCTCCTGCCTGGAGGTCTATCGCACAATCTCCCTGCCTATGGGGCGGCAACCGCGTCGCCCTCGACTTACTAAATGCAATAGCCAAATCCCCATACTCAGGGGGAACGTGCAGTGCGGGCACCTGGTTTGGACTCTCCACCGAGGTAGCCCCTACGGAAACGCCCAAACATCGACCCCACACACTGGGCAGACCACTCCATCAGAGCCATCTCCTGCCACGAAATAGATGGGTTATGGGTACTCAACCAGGGCATGCCCAGCACCACCGGATACGCAGGCGAGTCAATCAGAAATAGCTGAATCATCTCCTGATGACCCCCCTGCGCACACATCCTAAGTGGCGCAGTGACCTCCCTGATTAAGCCCGCACCCAACGGACGGCTATCTAGGGCATGAACGGGAAAGGGACATCAACAGGAAGAAGGGGAATCCCTAAGGCTAAACAAAACTTCTTATCAACAAAATTCCCAGCCGCGCCTGAATCTACCAGTGCCTTATGCTGGGAATGAGGTGCTACCTGTGGAAAACGCACAGGTATACAGAAATGTGCAACAGAGAGCTCTGGGTGAGTGGGGCGCCTACTCACCTGGAAGGAATCCCCAGTGCGGGACCTGTCGTCCTCTCCCCTAGGAGGCCATCCCCAGCACCTCGCCGCGGTGTGTCCTCCCCGACCACAGTTGGTGCAGGGGATGGACCCCCTCGTAAGCCGACCCCTCCTCTCTCTAGCGCCAGCGCCCCCGAGCTCCATGGGGCACGGCTCGGAGGCGCTGGAGGGTGAAATGGACGGACCCCCCTCGGAACGTCCGCGGGTAGCTAGCAGGTTATCCAGCCTGATGGACATGTCGACCAACTGGTCGAACGAGAGACTGGTGTCCCTACAGGCCAGCTCCCGACGGACGTCCTCGCGAAGACTACATCTGTAGTGATCGATGAGAGCCCGCTCATTCCACCCTGCATCTGCCGCTAGAGTACGGAATTCGAGGGCGAACTCCTGGGCACTCCTCCTCTCCTGCCAGAGGAAGACCAGACGCTCCCCCGCGCTTTCCGCTCCGGGGGGATGGTCCAAACACCGCCCTGAGCGGCGGGAGAACTCGTCGTAGGTGATGGTATCCGCGTCGATCCTCCTCCACTCCGCGTTGGCCCATTCCAACGCCTTCCCGGAAAGGCAGGAGATCAGGGCGGACACGCTCTCATGTCCCGAGGGCGCCGGGTGCACGTTGGCCAGGTACAGCTCCACCTGGAGAAGGAATCCCTGACACCCGGCCGCGGTCCCATCATAGGACCTCGGGAGCGAGAGTCGAACTCCTCGGGGTTCCGGAGCAGGAATGGGCTGACTGGCTGATGGTTCTGGCAGGGAGGATGGCGGTGGAGGAGTCCCCCAGCCTCGGATGGTGGTGATCACCTCCTGCAGAGCGGACCCCATCTGCCGGATCTGGTCACCTTGTTCACGAACCTTGTCCTCCAGCGTCGCCTGGGCTGCTGCGGCTCCTGCTGATTCCATTCTTGAAGGTGTGTGATTCTGTCAAGAGTGCTGTAGGTGGGTGTAGTGGTGGAATCAAACGCAGGACACCGAAGTATAGTCCAAAAGACTTTAGTTCAATTTCCAATAAGGAAAATACGAACACACTTGCCCGAAGGCGAAACTACGCACGAAGGCGACAAAAATAAAGGCGCACTAAACATGTGCGTAAATGCTCCAACGCAGTGGAGTGAAGCTCAACCGAGCGAATAGGCGAAATGACAAGCACAACACACGACAGACATAAATCAATCACACACAACACTAGACAAACACAACGAGAAACTTATAGGACACTAATTACGCTAAATGAGAACAGGTGTCACAACAAACAGACAAAAGCAAACGAACATGAAACATACAATGGTGGCAGCTAGTATTCCGGAGACAACGAACGCCGAAGCCTGCCCGAACAAGGAAGAGAGGCAGCCTCGGCCAAAACCGTGACACAATTTCAGTCAATTGGAGGTGTACCTGTGGATGTATTTCAAGGCCTACCTTCAAACTCAGTGCCTCTTTGCTTGACATCATGGGAAAATCAAAAGAAATCAGCCAAGAACTCAGAAAAAAATGTGTAGACCTCCACAAGTCTGGTTCATCCTTGGGAGCAATTTCCAAACGCCTGAAGGTACCACGTTCATCTGTACAAACAATAGTACTCAAGTATAAACACCATTGGACCACGCAGCTGTCATATGGCTCAGGATGGAGACGTGTTCTGTCTCCTAGAGATGAACGTACTTTGGTGCGAAAAGTGCAAATCAATCCCAGAACAACAGCAAAGGACCTTGTGAAGATGCTGGAGGAAACAGGTACAAAAGTATCTATATCCACAGTAAAGCGAGTCCTACATTGACATAACCTGAAAGGCCGCTCAGCAACGAAGAAGCCACTGCTCCAAAACCGCCATAAAAAAGCCAGACTGTGGTTTGCAACTGCATATGGGGACAAAGATAATACTTTTTGGAGAAATGTCCTCTGGTCTGATGAAACTAAAATAAAACTGTTTGGCCATAATGACCATCGTTATGTTTGGAGGAAAAAGGGGGTCGCTTGCAAGCCGAAGAACACCATCCCAACCATGAAGCACGGGGGTGGCAGCATCATGCTGTGGGGGTGCTTTGCTGCAGGAGGGACTGGTGCACTTCACAAAATAGATGGCATCATGAGGAAGGAAAATTATGTGCATATATTTAAGCAACATCTCAAGACATTGTCGTATCGAGTAAATGCTGGCAATTATTGCTGATGAACAAAGGAGTCCGCTCATACTGAACCTGGATCATAAGATTTATTCATATCACAAGCTTTCAGCATGAGTTACAGACCCGCGGTGTCTGGAGAAGCACCGTCCCAAATTAATCTGAATGCTTCTGCCCGCTCTTTGTCTAGGTCCTACTTATAAACAATGGCAATAAATGGGTTGCTCCCTTTTTCGTCCAATCACCTATCCCCCCTGGGGCGTCACCCTCCAACTGCTACATTTGAACTAAGATAAACAACATTCCATAATCCTAATACACTACATTTCCCCCCTTCGAGACTAACTAAAAGTCTCGAAAACAAACAGAATAGGATTATGACCAGTAACAATTTGTCTTATTGAGTATCCTTAACATTAAACCAAAAACATTCTCCTCTAGAGTGTAAATACCTTTCTATGAAATATGAATAACTGTTTATGAAGTGTGAATACATTACTATGAAATATGAACAAATCTTTATGGAGTGTGAGAGCGAAAAACCTGTCCGGCAGCCATCTTTCCAGATATCCATCCATCAATCAAGACAGTAAAATTCTCTCACAGTCCCTCTGCCCCAGGCAACCACCTAGATACTCCAGATAAACTCATAAACCATGTAAATGCATTTGAAACTATGATGCAATTAAATACACATGTAAGCCCCTGCAAACAAAATCCTATCCAAAAAATGTCCACTCTAAGGCTGGTCAACCCATTGGACCCTACAGTGGACCTCTCCCTGCCTGGACTCCCTGTCCCTAAGCATCAACGAAATAAACAAAAACATCTAAGATCCCCACATGTATCCAATAACATCAAATATTATTCTACAAAAATTAATACCTAAGAATATGACACAAATTATGTATTACACATGCAAATATGTCTATATTTCATTGCAGACACTGGAATGTAGTCCACTACACTTCATCTCCCCGTAGTCTCGACTTCCAATGGATTGTTGATGATGGAATGGGAACCTTTCCACACCCTCCTTGTTTCATCTCCTCCAGTCATTGTCCTTTCATATTGTCCTTGTTTGAGTATTTCAATCTCCACATATTCCCCCAAATGCTTCTGGAAGAAAAGAAAAGACCAAACAGTATCTTTTGCAAAACAACACTTTCAAATTGAACATCAATATCAACTAAGAATATAAAAATGATATATAAATGATATCAACTATGAATATAAAAATGATATGTAAATGATGTATGAATCACATTATCCTATTCCCCCTTTGATTCATAAATTCATACTAAAAATCACACTAATATTGAAAAAAATTATAATAATTTGAAAAATTATCAAATAATCAAAAAGGATATTTATCCATTAGTACTCCATCCAGACCCCTTTGTCCATCTTCATCCAGATCAGGAACAGTCAACAACGGCATCTGAGTGTTGTCTCCAGGCATCACTCTCCAACCTATCTCAATATCATAGCTTTCTCAAAGGTCAGTAACAAATTACAAACATCACACACAGTGCTATCAAAACTGCTATTAAAATGTAATCCATCACTGCTCCTACTGGCCTAACTGATCTTGCAAGCAAGTCTTCGCTGACCATCCAGCTCCTTCAGATCTACCAAATGCATCCCTTATATTCTTCAATGCATATATAACCCTAGTGATAATATCTGAACTATCTGGACTCAAAGTATAACTAACATTATCAATATGATCTTCTCAAATGTTACACCATACCATGGAAAAAGTCCCCCCTTCTCCCTTAGATTTATACTTCAATGATAGGCTTGAAGACTATGACATGTAGCCATGTCTCTTTTCACCCTATTTTCAACCCTAGATTTATCTGTGTCCGGTGCTACCCCTCTTTTAATGGTAGAAACCTCATATGGAAGCTTCAACGTTGACATGTAACAACATCCTGTCCATCCATAGGGTAAGAATATATACGCTTTATCACCACAAACCCTCCAAATCTCTAAAATTCCCAATAGTCACATTGTCAGGCAAAAGCTAATCTTTTAACCATCAAAGTCCTGCTCTTCTTACTAACTGGAACATAAAAAGTTACATTATATTTCTCATTACTACCCTTAAGGTCATGCATACCCAAAGTTATCATATAACATCACAATCTGATATTCCCATAAACATACCCTTTCCATCATATGTTTTATTAGAACAAAAACAACTTTTAGCCCTCACTGCTTTCACCTCCAATGCTTCAGGGTTTGCTGTTACCTGAGTTTCCTTCCCATCTAACAAATGCACACAAGTTAATTCACTTAACCCAATAACACCTAACCCTAGGCTTAAACAAATGTTTTGACAACGACATTATTTTATCGGTTACTGATTGTTGCTGATACCACAGTCATGACAAAGCATAAGATTGACACATACTTGATAGAGGTCGAGCGACCGTCTCTAAAATGTTTGGCTGGAATTCTCAACAGACATGGACCCTCAAGATTCCTCACTGATCTTACAGAGTGAGCTGCTGGAACCAAAGATTCCTACCTGCCCATCTATCTCTAATTTTTCACAACAGAAGAATCAAACCCATCCATTTAGTTTCTCTCTTCCCTAACGAGCGGTACTGATCAGATACCTCTCCTTGTCTGTCATTAAAATCAAAGACCTCATCCTGTACCTCCATGATAGTATCCTTCACTATTTCAGATGAATCTATATTGACTCTCTATCCGTATCATAAACCCCTGAGTCTCTCTTGCTACCTCCTTTAATTTCAGAAAAGTTGTTGTCGGTGTCGGTGTCATACTTGGTCCTCTGTAGCTCAGCTGGTAGAGCACGGCGCTTGTAACGCCAAGGTAGTGGGTTCGATCCCCGGGACCACCCATACACAAAAAAAATAAAAATAAAAATGTATGCACGCATGACTGTAAGTCGCTTTGGATAAAAGCGTCTGCTAAATGGCATATTATATTATTATATTATTATACTTCCTACATTTGCTATTGCCATCGTATCATTAATCCCTTCCAAAGTTACCATTAAAGTAGTTGATTTAGTTGATGTATTAACACTCTTAACTACTTCTAGTGGGAAAGTTCCCGATATCCTCTGTGTATTATTTACTGTTGGAGTGACTACTGTAACATATTCTTCCTGAACTCCTTTGGTGACTGTGGAAACTTCAACAGACTTCAAATCTTCCATTATAAGCGTCACTTTACGAATTACATAGCCCTTTAATCAATAATTCGTAACCGGAACAAATTTTAATGCTTGCACTAGATAAGTACACATATATTCTCCCTCATCTTTCTCTGTAACATTACGCAAAATAAATGAACAATCACTCATAACCCTCTTCCACTTCATATCGTTGTACAAAATATACTTCCTTTGACTAGGTGCAACAGCTTCTACATCTGGTCCTGATAACCATACTTCTTCTCCATAATTATCTCTCCATGTGGGAGGAACGTCCCCATCCTAACCCTAATAAGTATTTTCCTCTAAAATTGGTGCTGGAGCTATTGGTTCCCTTATAATCAAATGCGATATATTTATGGCTTTAATAACTATCAATGTTGAAAAAGTTAAATTGCTTCTCACTGTTGTTTTAATAGACTGAAGTGTTAATGTCTTTAGTTACTTCATCCATTTTCCCCAAAGCTTTGAACTCTTTGCTTGTACTTCCATCTATCACCACTAGTGTCACTTTTTCCAACTCTCAGTCCTACCTCTAATCCCTGACTTTCAAACTTTTGATTATAAAAAATACACCTATAATTACCTTGATCTCCCTGCTGGGAACTGTAAATATAGATACTCAATCACCCTCAATCTTCTCTTATCATTCAGCAACACATACTTTCTCAATGCATCTGCTCCTAACAGATCTAAACTCCTACCATATCTTACCACTAAACTCTAAAATGTCCTTCACCACTGTTCTCTCTCTTACTACTAACTTTGAAACTTAGCTTACTGTCTTAGAGTCCCTTCAACCTAGTTCTCCTAACTTATTTTAATCTAATCTTTTCTCCTAACCTTTAAAAACCTTTTCCACTGATTTATTCACAAAATCCCTTTACCACCAAATGTTTAGGATATGTGATTGGGAAGTCCCCACATGCTTCTGACTTCTTTACACACAGACTTGGCAAACGACTAAACACCCTTTAGCCTAGCCTGAAATCTCTTGGTGTAAGAATGTAACCCAGAATAACAGTCACCCCTTTTAACTTTATTTTTCAGACATATTGTCTAATAGGCAGTCTAATAGATTATCATCCTTCCTATGATATTATATTTTTAAGCCAATATGATTCCCAAAAACCCTATTCTTTTTTAAAATCTTCTACCAGACAGCCGTCTAGTGTACATCTTATTGTACAGTTCAATTTAAACAATGCATCTCTTCCCAACACTGCAATAGGTATATGTTCTAATATTAGTATGTCTATTTTGATTTCTCTTTGAGTTCTATAGCAGAGCTCAATTGGTTCCTTAAGAGTAATTAACTGTTTTACTACCTCAAATCCCTATCCTAATTAGTTAATTTTACATAGTGAGATGTTTAACCTCTTTAGGCTGAACACAGATAAGTTTTTCCACTATTCACCATTATTTCTCATAGTCCTTTGTTTTCACTTCAATTGTTAGATATTTTCTCTTCTTCTCTAATCAGTGCTATCAGCTGACACCCCCCTTCGTATCTTCTAGGCTCTAGAATCCTTAGGGTTCACCTGGAGAACAGGTGATCTTGACTGGCCCCTGTATCTTCCTTAAAAATGTTCTCTGTTGTTTCCTCCTGACTTGTTGCACTCACAGGTAAAGTGACCAATCTGTCCACAATTATAACAGTCTTCTGGAGATTGCTGGAAGTGTAGCTGAAATCTTCCTCCTCCTTCTAAGCCTTCTCGTCCTCTTCCTCTCCAATTCTGTGTCTGTCCAGAAACTGGCTGTGGATATGAAACACCTGGTACCCCCCTTGGTGGCTGGTACAATTGCGGTTGGCCTTGTTCAGTTGAAGCTGTAACAGTGATTGTTGATTTGGTTCACTCTGATTCTTCATAACCAAAGCTTCTCTTCTCCACCAGTTGTATGATTGAGTTTTCTGAGAGTTTCTTGATCCTGTTCTTTCTTGCTGTTGACATATCAGGATTCTTCAAAAGTTCTGTCCTCGAAATATCATCTTCCATCATCTTCTTACTATTGGCCTTTCCTTGACCTCAATGTATTCTTCTCCTCCAATGCTTGGGATTATTTTTTCTGCAGGTTTTCTCCTTCTGTATCTTCTCTTCTTGAGTTGTTCATCCAGTTGTGTTACTTCTTCTAAACTAGTCGCTTTATCCAGGCATGATAAGCATCGGTCTATATCTCCTTCTATTTCTTCTGTGCCAGTCCTTGTAGGATAAACTCCTTTTGAATACACAGCACCTTTAGTCTCCTCTTTATCGCTGTCTTCATCTGAACTCGAATCTCTTGTATCCTTCTTTCCTCCAACTTCCATCAGAGATCAAATCTCTAGTATCCTTCTTTCCTCTCTTGCCAACTTCCTTCTGATCACAGAGTCATATCCACCCATGATCTCTTCTCAATCACTCTGATCTTCATCTTCATCATCTTCTTCAAGTTCCATCTTCCTTAACCTCACTCTTCTCTTCCAGACATCTCATTTTCTTCCTTCTGGAGTTTTGGATTCATCTTTCTGGTCGTTTCTGCTTGTCCTCTATCTATTATTCGTTCATCTTCATCTCTGATGCAATAATCACCCTGCTGGATGATCACTGGAAGCTGAGGATAAACATCCCTAAGCTCTACTTCCTTCTCGTAAGGTGGGTGTCTTTTTGCTGAATCCGTATGTGAGAAAGGTGTACTAACTTCTGCCATTAGTTTTTCTGTCGCCTTTTCTTCCTTTAGCATTTTTCTATACCTTTGTTTCTGTTATCGTTGGAATCTTTTATCAGTTTTTGTTTGAGAATGAAGGGCAACTTTTGTTTCATTTGCCAGATAACCTAACACTACTTTAGTTAAAGGATTACTATTTTGTACTACATCAACCAGTGTAATCACTTTCATAGCCTTGATGTCGTTTTTCCCCATTGTAACAACCCTTTTATATTCCTTTATCATGAATTATTTTATTTTAGACTATATAGCCTATGGCTTCCCCCCTTTAATTATTAATATAAACCAAACAACCCAAAAAAAATAAATATATATATATATATTTTTTTTTTATCACCCAATAAAAATATGAATATGAAAAAATTCAATTAAATTTTTTATTCAAAAACCATTTCTAATTAAAATAAAAAATCAATTAAAAAATCAATTAAAAATTATGAATAATTAAAACCAATTTTTATTTCTATATCTTATTTTACCAATTTATATGTTCTAATATTAGTGGTGGTTATCTTACCACAACCCATCAGGAAAGTAAATGTAAGTTAGTCAACTTCAAAGCAATCCCAAAAACAAAGCCTTCTAACCTTACAACACTACAATTCCCATAAACCCCCTTGCTCTATAAGCACCTAATTATTTAAATTTTACAGAATAATGTCAGTCCTTGATTCCCAACACAACTCCAATCAACCCAAGTGATGAACATAGCCTCCAAAATACAATTTTTAATGAATCAGTATTTGCCAAGCCTATGTGAAATTGTCATAACATCCAACATCCTGTAGGGGAAGATTTTGTAACCAGACCAGTACCAAAACCTTTTGACTTGATCCTCTGTCGCGTCACGTGACGTGTACGTCAGCACCCCCTCTCTTTCTCTCTCTCTCTCCATTGTTCCTCTCATATGACAGAAGAACAGAGACACAGAAAAATATTTTAGTAGTTAATGCAATCACTGAGTTATTTCAACCATATTCAATATTCCTTCGTTCATATTCGCTCTAAGACTAAACTCAGGACTAAATAGATCGCTCAAAAACATTTTTATTTTATTTTAATCCGTCATTTAATTTAATTCATTATAATCCGTCAACATATATCTAATTTATAAATTCACTACATCTCAACAAATAGTTTCATTTTCAAACAACAGCCGTTTAAACTAGAAGATCTAATTCATTTTCAAATCTTTCCTCTTTGTTCCCTCGTCTGTGTTTCTCTGTCTCCCCCTGCAGCAAAGCCCCACAGAAATATGACACTTTACCCACAATCCCCCTGTTGTAGTTTTAGTACCCACCGTGTTGTAGTTTAGTACCGGAACCCAACGTCTCATAATCTTGTGCAATAAACTCCAACTCCCACGTTTTGTAGTGTAGTGTCATAAAATTAAACGCATGCGCAAATGCAATCAACGATACGATTCCCAGACAATAGAACGCTAGCATTCCGCTACAACCTCACTATTTTATACCTTATAATCACACAATTACACTTAACCGAGCTCACATTTGCGTAGAACTCTGAATTCCACACACACAAACAAGTTTAAGAGGGTTATTCCATCGCAATGGGACCTCTAAGGACACCCGTTAGCATGTAGCACGCAACACAATTAGCATTTAGCATTTAGCCTTTAGCCTTAGCCTTTATGTACAATGTGGCATGAAACCCAACCAACATTTAGCATCAGCATTAGCATTAGCCTTTAGCTAACCTGTGGCCTACCCCACACAATAAGCCTCCTGCACTGCCCTTTTTCTTTTGACTTATTATCCTACCGTTTTGTGCTACCGTGGATTTAATGACAATTCACCGAGAAATTACACCCAAACAGACCCCCCGTCGGACGAAAGTCGAGCAATCATCACAAATCAGATATATTCCATCAACCCGAGTTTTCTTTAAAACCCACCGACTGCACATTCTAACGCGCAACCGGATTTGTCGGCCCATTCTAAATGGCCCCCCCGGGGTCTTAAGCGGTACAGTGCTCTAATGTATGCGCATATCTGCCTTAATCCCTACCATCGATTGCTCTAAAATTCCAATTATTTACCGTTTACCAATGCAACCACATTTTAGAATAATTATTACAGACTCCTAGTCGACCGCAATAACGCCACATGAGGCACATTTCGGTCGTAATGGTACACCCCTCCAGTGTACACAAGCAGTATCCAAACTAACAACTTCCAAAGCTGTGAGGAAAACTCACCCTTGTCTGGCCATGACTTCAGAGCGAGTTAGCTTGGCGGCTGAATGGAGCAAAGGAGAGATGCAGACCAGCCCCACGTTGGGCGCCATTTGTCGTATCGAGTAAATGCTGGCAATTATTGCTGATGAACAAAGGAGTCCGCTCATACTGAACCTGGATCATAAGATTTATTCATATCACAAGTTTTCAGCATGAGTTACAGACCCGCAGTGTCTGGAGAAGCACCGTCCCAAATTAATCTGAATGCTTCTGCCCGCTCTTTGTCTAGGTCCTACTTATAAACAATGGCAATAAATGGGTTGCTCCCTTTTTCGTCCAATCACCTATCCCCCCTGGGGCGTCACCCTCCAACTGCTACATTTGAACTAAGATAAACAACATTCCATAATCCTAATACACTACAACATCAGTCAGGAAGTTAAAGCTTGGACACAAATGGGTCTTCCAAATGGACAATGACCCCAAGCATACTTCCAAAGTTGTGGCAAAATGGCTTAAGGACAACAAAGTCAAGGTATTGGAGTGGCCATCACAAAGCCCTGACCTCAATCCTATAGAACATTTGTGGGAAGAACTGAAAAAGCCTGACTCAGTTACACCAGCTCTGTCAGGAGGAAAATTTACCCAACTTATTGTGGGAAGCTTGTGGAAGGCTACCCGAAACGTTTGACCCAAGTTAAACAATTTAAAGGCAATGCTACCAAATACTAATTGAGTGTATATAACTTCTGACCCACTGGGAATGTGATGAAATAAATAAAAGCTTAATTAAATCATTCACTCTACTATTATTCTGACATTTCACATTCGTAAAATAAAGTGGTGATCCTAACTGACCTAAGACAGTGAATTTTAACTAGGATTAAATGTCAGGAATTGTGAAAAACTGACTTTAAATGTATTTGGCTAAGGTGTATGTAAACTTCCGACTTCAACTGTACATACAGACCCCATGAGAGAGGAATATACACAACACAATGACGAGAGAAAGGGATAGAGACAGTTCCTGAAAGTATGACTTATCTTCTTTGAAGAACTAGTACAACTATTTTGTCGGATAGCTCTGCAGCTAGTCTAGCTAAATAGGATGACTAAAGACAGTACAGTATTGTCACGGTTTCGGCCGAGGCTGCCTCTCTCCCTTGCTCGGGCAGGCTTCGGCGTTCGTCGTCTCCGGAATACTAGCTGCCACCGTTGTATGTTTCTATGTTCGTTTGCTTTTGTCTGATTGTTGTACACCTGTTATCGTTTAGTGTAATTAGTGTCCTATAAGTTCTCGTTGTGTTTGTCTAGTGTTGTGTGTGATTGTTTTTCTGTCGTGCCGGTAGGCTGGATTATTACTGTTTGCTCGGTTGAGCTATTTTGCTCCTTAGTTTTGGAGTATTTTGTCGCACCTGTTTGTGCGCTTGTGTTTTCGCCTACGTGCGGAGCTTTTGCCTCAGGGCAATTATTTCGTGTTTGTTTTGCTGTGCATCACTAAAGTCTGTTGGACTAACGTACTGCGTCCTGCGCCTGATTCCACCCACACCCACCTACATCTACCTTGACAGAATCACACACCATACTCGATGGAATCAGCAGGAGCCGCAGCAGCACAGGCGACGTTGGAGGACAGGGTCCGTGAGCAGAATGACCAGATCCTGCGGATGGGGTCCGCACTGCAGGAGGTGATCACCACCATCCGAGGCTGTGAGACCCGAGGGACTCCTCCACCGCCATCCTCCCTGCCCGCACCATCGGCCACTCAGCCCATTCCCGCTCCGGAACCCAGAGGAGTTCGACTCTCGCTCCCGAGGGCCTACGATGGGACCGCGGCCGGGTGTCAGGGATTCCTTCTCCAGGTGGAGCTTTACCTGGCCACCGTGCACCCGGCGCCCTCGGGACACGAGAGTGTGTCCGCCCTGATCTCCTGCCTTTCCGGGAAGGCGTTGGAATGGGCCAACGCAGAGTGGAGGAGGATCGACGCTAACACCATCACCTACGACGAGTTCTCCCGCCGCTTCAGGGCGGTGTTTGACCATCCCCCGGAGGGGAAAGCGGCGGGGGAGCGTCTGGTCGGCCTCAGGCAGGGGAAGAGGAGTGCCCAGGAGTTCGCCTTGGAGTTCCGTACCCTAGCGGCGGATGCAGGGTGGAATGAGCGGGCTCTCATTGATCACTACAGATGTAGTCTACGCGAGGACGTCCGTAGGGAGCTGGCCTGTAGGGACACCAGCCTCTCGTTCGACCAGTTGGTCGACATGTCCATCAGGCTGGATACCCTGCTAGCTACCCGCGGACGTTCCGAGGGGGGTCCGTCCATTTCACCCTCCAGCGCCTCCGAGCCGTGCCCCATGGAGCTCGGGGCGCTGGCGCTAGAGAGAGGAGGGGTCGGCTTACGAGGGGGTCCATCTCCTGCACCAAATGTGGTCGGGAGGACACACCGCGGCTAGGTGCTGGGGATGGCCTCCTCGGGGAGAGGACGACAGGTCCCGCACTGGGGAGTCCTTCCAGGTGAGTAGGCGCCCCACTCACCCAGAGCTCTCTGTTGCACATTTCTGTATTTCTGTGCGTTTTCCACAGGTAGCACCTCATTCCCAGCATAAGGCGCTGGTAGATTCAGGCGCGGCTGTGAATTTTGTTGATAAGAAGTTTTGTTTAGCCTTAGGGATTCCCCTTCTTCCTGTTGATGTCCCTTTCCCCGTTCATGCCCTAGATAGCCGTCCGTTGGGTGCGGGCTTGATCAGGGAGGTCACTGCGCCACTTAGGATGTGTGCGCAGGGGGGTCATCAGGAGATGATCCAGCTATTTCTGATCGACTCGCCTGCGTATCCGGTGGTGCTGGGCATGCCCTGGTTGAGTACCCATAACCCATCGATTTCGTGGCAGGAGAGGGCTCTGATGGAGTGGTCTGCCCAGTGTGTGGGTCGATGTTTAGGCGTTTCCATAGGGGCTACCTCGGTGGAGAGTCCAAACCAGGTGCCCGCATTGCACGTTCCCCCTGAGTATGGGGATTTGGCTATTGTGTTCAGTAAGTCGAGGGCGACGCAGTTGCCTCCCCATAGGCAGGGAGATTGTGCGATAGACCTCCAGGCATGAGCTGCGCTCCCACGGAGCCATGTGTATCCTCTGTCTCAGGAGGAGAAGAGAGCTATGGAGACGTACATAGACGAATCTCTGAGACAAGGATACATACGGCCTTCCACTTCCCCTGCGTCCTCGAGTTTCTTTTTGTGAAGAAAAAGGATGGAGGATTACGCCCGTGCATTGATTACCGTGGTCTCAATCAGATCACGGTGAAGTACAGTTATCCACTCCCGCTGATTGCGACCATGACGGAGTCATTGCACGGGGCGCGTTTCTTCACTAAATTAGATCTCAGGAGCGCGTACAACTTGGTGCGCATTAGGGGGGGCGATGAATGGAAGACATTACGAGTATTTTGTCATGCCATACGGGTTGATGAACGCTCCTTCAGTTTTCCAATCATTCGTGGATGAGATCTTCAGGGACATGCAGGGGCAGGGGGTGGTCGTGTACATCGATGACATTCTCGTGTACTCACCTACCCGAGTCGAGCATGTGGCCCTGGTGCGCCGAGTGTTGCGGAGACTGTTGGAGCACGACCTGTATGTCAAGGCAGAGAAGTGTCTGTTCTTCCAGGAGTCGGTCTCCTTTTTGGGTTATCAGTTGTCTGCGTCAGGGGTGAACATGGAGGTAGACCGGGTGTCAGCCGTGCGTAATTGGCAAACGCCAACTACTGTGAAGGAGGTGCAGCAGTTTTTGGGGTTTGCGGATTATTACCGGAGGTTTATCCGGGGTTTTGGACAGGTGGCAGCTCCCATAACGTCTCTTTTGAAGGGGGGGTCCGGTGCGTCTGCAGTGGTCAGCCGAGGCGGACAGGGCGTTTGGGAGGCTGAAGGACCTGTTTACCTCGGCTCCGGTGCTGGCGCATCCGGATCCCTCTTTGCCATTTCAGGTAGAGGTGGACGCGTCAGAGGCCGGTATAGGAGCCGTGCTGTCGCAACGGTCCGGCGCGCCACCTAAGCTCCGCCCCTGTGCCTTTTATTCCAAGAAGCTCAGTCCGGCGGAGCGAAACTATGACGTGGGGGACAGGGAGTTGTTAGCCGTGGTACAGGCCCTAAAGGTGTGGAGGCACTGGCTTGAGGGGGCTCAACACCCTTTCCTCATTTTGACGGACCACCGTTACCTGGAGTACATCCGGGCAGCGAGGAGGCTGAACCCTCGCCAGGCGAGGTGGAATATGTTTTTGACCCGTTTCACATTTAAGATCACGTACATCCCTGGGTCACAGAACGGTAAGGCAGACGCACTGTCTCGGCGGTATGACACGGAGGAGAGGTCCGTGGAGCCCACTCCCATACTGCCGGAGTCTTGTCTGGTGGCACCGGTAGTGTGGGAGGTCGATGCCGAACTCGAGCAGGCGTTACGCACCGACCCTAGTCCACCTCAATGCCCGGAGGGTCGGAAGTACGTTCCGCTCGAGGTTCGGGATCGTTTGATCTATTGGGCTCACACGTCACCCTCCTCTGGACACCCTGGTATCGGACGGACAGTGCACTGTCTTAGTACCAAGTACTGGTGGCCCACGTTGGCGAGGGATGTGAGGGTTTATGTTTCCTCCTGCTAGGTGTGCGCCCAGTGTAAGGCGCCTAGACATCTGCCTAGGGGTAAGTTACTACCCCTGCCCGTTCCACAACGACCATGGTCTCACCTCTCGGTGGATTTCCTCACTGACCTTCCTCCTTCACAGGGGAATACCACTATACTGGTCGTTGTGGACCGGTTTTCTAAGGCCTGTCGTTTGCTCCCTATGCCGGGCCTTCCTACTGCCCTGCAAACCGCCGAAGCACTATTCACCCATGTGTTCCGGCACTACGGGGTACCCGAGGATATTGTGTCTGATCGAGGTCCCCAATTTACCTCCAGAGTCTGGAGAGCTTTTATGGAGCGGTTGGGGGTCTCGGTGAGCCTCACCTCGGGTTACCACCCGGAGAGTAATGGGCAGGTGGAACGCGTGAACCAGGATGTGGGTAGGTTTCTTAGAACATACTGCCAGGACCGGCCGGAGGAGTGGGCAAGGTACGTTCCCTGGGCCGAGATGGCCCAGAATTCCCCTACGCCATTCCTCCACTAACCTAACCCCTTTTCAATGTGTGTTGGGTTACCAGCCGGTTCTGGCACCTTGGCAGCAGAGCCAGATCGAGGCTCCTGCGGTGGATGAGTGGGCGCGGCGCTCGGAGGAGACATGGAACGCTGCACACGTCCACCTGCAGCGGGCCCTCCGACGTCATAAGGCGAGCGCCGATCTCCACCGCAGTGAGGGACCGGTGTACGCACCTGGTGATCGAGTCTGGCTCTCTACCAGAAACCTGCCCCTCCGCCTGCCCTGTCGGAAACTGGGTCGGCGGTTTGTAGGGCCATTTAAAGTCCTGAGAAGGTTGAACGAGGTGTGTTACAAATTACAACTACCTGTTGAGTATAAGAGTATTAACCCCTCGTTCCATGTGTCTCTTCTCAGGCCGGTGGTAGCTGGCCCACTCCAAGAAAGTGAGATCAGGGAGACTCCTCCGCCCCCATTGGACATCGAGGGGGCACCGGCGTACTTCGTACGGTCCATCTTGGATTCGAGACGTCGGATGGGGGTCTCCAATATCTAGTGGAGTGGGAGGGTACGGCCCGGAGGAGCGGTGCTGGGTGCCGAGGAGAGACATTTTGGACCCGTCTCTCCTGACGGAATTCCATCGTGGGCACCCGACGCACCCTGCTCCGCGTCCTCCTGGTCGTCCCCGAGGCCGGGAGTCGGCGCACGTCTGGAGCCGCGCGTCAAGGGGGGTACTGTCACGGTTTCGGCCGAGGCTGCCTCTCTCCCTTGCTCGGGCAGGCTTCGGCGTTCGTCGTCTCCGGAATACTAGCTGCCACCGTTGTATGTTTCTATGTTCGTTTGCTTTTGTCTGATTGTTGTACACCTGTTATCGTTTAGTGTAATTAGTGTCCTATAAGTTCTCGTTGTGTTTGTCTAGTGTTGTGTGTGATTGTTTTCTGTCGTGCCGGTAGGCTGGATTATTACTGTTTGCTCGGTTGAGCTATTTTGCTCCTTAGTTTTGGAGTATTTTGTCGCACCTGTTTGTGCGCTTGTGTTTTCGCCTACGTGCGGAGCTTTTGCCTCAGGGCAATTATTTCGGGTTTGTTTTGCTGTGCATCACTAAAGTCTGTTGGACTAACGTACTGCGTCCTGCGCCTGATTCCACCCACACCCACCTACATCTACCTTGACAGAATCACACACCATACTCGATGGAATCAGCAGGAGCCGCAGCAGCACAGGCGACGTTGGAGGACAGGGTCCGTGAGCAGAATGACCAGATCCTGCGGATGGGGTCCGCACTGCAGGAGGTGATCACCACCATCCGAGGCTGGGAGACCCGAGGGACTCCTCCACCGCCATCCTCCCTGCCCGCACCATCGGCCACTCAGCCCATTCCCGCTCCCGGAACCCAGAGGAGTTCGACTCTCGCTCCCGAGGGCCTACGATGGGACCGCGGCTGGGTGTCAGGGATTCCTTCTCCAGGTGGAGCTTTACCTGGCCACCGTGCACCCGGCACCCTCGGGACACGAGAGTGTGTCCGCCCCTGATCTCCTGCCTTTCCGGGAAGGCGTTGGAATGGGCCAACGCAGAGTGGAGGAGGATCGACGCTAACACCATCACCTACGACGAGTTCTCCCGCCGCTTCAGGGCGGTGTTTGACCATCCCCCGGAGGGGAAAGCGGCGGGGGAGCATCTGGTCGGCCTCAGGCAGGGGAAGAGGAGTGCCCAGGAGTTCGCCTTGGAGTTCCGTACCCTAGCGGCGGATGCAGGGTGGAATGAGCGGGCTCTCATCGATCACTACAGATGTAGTCTACGCGAGGACGTCCGTAGGGGAGCTGGCCTGTAGGGACACCAGCCTCTCGTTCGACCAGTTGGTCGACATGTCCATCAGGCTGGATACCCTGCTAGCTACCCGCGGACGTTCCGAGGGGGTCCGTCCATTTCACCCTCCAGCGCCTCCGAGCCGTGCCCCATGGAGCTCGGGGCGCTGGCGCTAGAGAGAGGAGGGGTCGGCTACGAGGGGGTCCATCTCCTGCACCAAATGTGGTCGGGAGGACACACCGCGGCTAGGTGCTGGGGATGGCCTCCTCGGGAGAGGACGACAGGTCCCGCACTGGGGGAGTCCTTCCAGGTGAGTAGGCGCCCCACTCACCCAGAGCTCTCTGTTGCACATTTCTGTATTTCTGTGCGTTTTCCACAGGTAGCACCTCATTCCCAGCATAAGGCGCTGGTAGATTCAGGCGCGGCTGTGAATTTTGTTGATAAGAAGTTTTGTTTAGCCTTAGGGATTCCCCTTCTCCCTGTGGACGTTCCCTTCCCCGTTCATGCCCTAGATAGCCGTCCGTTGGGTGCGGGCTTGATCAGGGAGGTCACTGCGCCACTTAGGATGTGTGCGCAGGGGGGTCATCAGGAGATGATCCAGCTATTTCTGATCGACTCGCCTGCGTATCCGGTGGTGCTGGGCATGCCCTGGTTGAGTACCCATAACCCATCGATTTCGTGGCAGGAGAGGGCTCTGATGGAGTGGTCTGCCCAGTGTGTGGGGTCGATGTTTGGCGTTTCCATAGGGGCTACCTCGGTGGAGAGTCCAAACCAGGTGCCCGCATTGCACGTTCCCCCTGAGTATGGGGATTTGGCTATTGCATTTAGTAAGTCGAGGGCGACGCGGTTGCCGCCCCATAGGCAGGGAGATTGTGCGATAGACCTCCAGGCAGGAGCTGCGCTCCCACGGAGCCATGTGTATCCTCTGTCTCAGGAGGAGAAGAGAGCTATGGAGACGTACATAGACGAATCTCTGAGACAAGGATACATACGGCCTTCCACTTCCCCTGCGTCCTCGAGTTTCTTTTTTGTGAAGAAAAAGGATGGAGGATTACGCCCGTGCATTGATTACCGTGGTCTCAATCAGATCACGGTGAAGTACAGTTATCCACTCCCGCTGATTGCGACCATGACGGAGTCATTGCATGGGGCGCGTTTCTTCACTAAATTAGATCTCAGGAGCGCGTACAACTTGGTGCGCATTAGGGGGGGCGATGAATGGAAGACATTACGAGTATTTTGTCATGCCATACGGGTTGATGAACGCTCCTTCAGTTTTCCAATCATTCGTGGATGAGATCTTCAGGGACATGCAGGGGCAGGGGGGTGGTCGTGTACATCGATGACATTCTCGTGTACTCACCTGCCCGAGTCGAGCATGTGGCCCTGGTGCGCCGAGTGTTGCGGAGACTGTTGGAGCACGACCTGTATGTCAAGGCAGAGAAGTGTCTGTTCTTCCAGGAGTCGGTCTCCTTTTTTGGGTTATCAGTTGTCTGCGTCAGGGGTGAAGATGGAGGTAGACCGGGTGTCAGCCGTGCGTAATTGGCAAACGCCAACTACTGTGAAGGAGGTGCAGCAGTTTTTGGGGTTTGCGAATTATTACCGGAGGTTTATCCGGGGGTTTTGGACAGGTGGCAGCTCCCATAACATCTCTTTTGAAGGGGGGTCCGGTGCGTCTGCAGTGGTCAGCCGAGGCGGACAGGGCGTTTGGGAGGCTGAAGGACCTGTTTACCTCGGCTCCGGTGCTGGCGCATCCGGATCCCTCTTTGCCATTTCAGGTAGAGGTGGACGCGTCAGAGGCCGGTATAGGAGCCGTGCTGTCGCAACGGTCCGGCGCGCCACCTAAGCTCCGCCCCTGTGCCTTTTATTCCAAGAAGCTCAGTCCGGCGGAGTGAAACTATGACGTGGGGGACAGGGAGTTGTTAGCCGTGGTACAGGCCCTAAAGGTGTGGAGGCACTGGCTTGAGGGGGCTCAACACCCTTTCCTCATTTTGACGGACCACCGTAACCTGGAGTACATCCGGGCAGCGAGGAGGCTGAACCCTCGCCAGGCGAGGTGGAATATGTTTTTGACCCGTTTCACATTTAAGATCACGTACATCCCTGGGTCACAGAACGGTAAGGCAGACGCACTGTCTCGGCGGTATGACACGGAGGAGAGGTCCGTGGAGCCCACTCCCATACTGCCGGAGTCTTGTCTGGTGGCACCGGTAGTGTGGGAGGTCGATGCCGAACTCGAGCGGGCGTTACGCACCGACCCTAGTCCACCTCAATGCCCGGAGGGGTCGGAAGTACGTTCCGCTCGAGGTTCGGGATCGTTTGATCTATTGGGCTCACACGTCACCCTCCTCTGGACACCCTGGTATCGGCCGGACAGTGCACTGTCTTAGTACCAAGTACTGGTGGCCCACGTTGGCGAGGGATGTGAGGGTTTATGTTTCCTCCTGCTAGGTGTGCGCCCAGTGTAAGGCGCCTAGACATCTGCCTAGGGGTAAGTTACTACCCCTGCCCGTTCCACAACGACCATGGTCTCACCTCTCGGTGGATTTCCTCACTGACCTTCCTCCTTCACAGGGGAATACCACTATACTGGTCGTTGTGGACCGGTTTTCTAAGGCCTGTCGTTTGCTCCCTATGCCGGGCCTTCCTACTGCCCTGCAAACCGCGAAGCACTATTCACCCATGTGTTCCGGCACTACGGGGTACCCGAGGATATTGTGTCTGATCGAGGTCCCCAATTTACCTCCAGAGTCTGGAGAGCTTTTATGGAGCGGTTGGGGGTCTCGGTGAGCCTCACCTCGGGTTACCACTCGGAGAGTAATGGGCAGGTGGAACGCGTGAACCAGGATGTGGGTAGGTTTCTTAGAACATACTGCCAGGACCGGCCGGAGGAGTGGGCAAGGTACGTTCCCTGGGCCGAGATGGCCCAGAATTCCCTACGCCATTCCTCCACTAACCTAACCCCTTTTCAATGTGTGTTGGGTTACCAGCCGGTTCTGGCACCTTGGCAGCAGAGCCAGATCGAGGCTCCTGCGGTGGATGAGTGGGCGCGGCGCTCGGAGGAGACATGGAACGCTGCACACGTCCACCTGCAGCGGGCCCTCCGACGTCATAAGGCGAGCGCCGATCTCCACCGCAGTGAGGGACCGGTGTACGCACCTGGTGATCGAGTCTGGCTCTCTACCAGAAACCTGCCCCTCCGCCTGCCCTGTCGGAAACTGGGTCGGCGGTTTGTAGGGCCATTTAAAGTCCTGAGAAGGTTGAACGAGGTGTGTTACAAATTACAACTACCTGTTGAGTATAAGAGTATTAACCCCTCGTTCCATGTGTCTCTTCTCAGGCCGGTGGTAGCTGGCCCACTCCAAGAAAGTGAGATCAGGAGACTCCTCCGCCCCCATTGGACATCGAGGGGGCACCGGCGTACTCCGTACGGTCCATCTTGGATTCGAGACGTCGGATGGGGGGTCTCCAATATCTAGTGGAGTGGGAGGGGTACGGCCCGGAGGAGCGGTGCTGGGTGCCGAGGAGAGACATTTTGGACCCGTCTCTCCTGACAGAATTCCATCGTGGGCACCCGACGCACCCTGCTCCGCGTCCTCCTGGTCGTCCCCGAGGCCGGAGTCGGCGCACGTCTGGAGCCGCGGCGTCAAGGGGGGGTACTGTCACGGTTTCGGCCGAGGCTGCCTCTCTCCCTTGCTCGGGCAGGCTTCGGCGTTCGTCGTCTCCGGAATACTAGCTGCCACCGTTGTATGTTTCTATGTTCGTTTGCTTTTGTCTGATTGTTGTACACCTGTTATCGTTTAGTGTAATTAGTGTCCTATAAGTTCTCGTTGTGTTTGTCTAGTGTTGTTTGTGATTGTTTTTCTGTCGTGCCGGTAGGCTGGATTATTACTGTTTGCTCGGTTGAGCTATTTTGCTCCTTAGTTTTGGAGTATTTTGTCGCACCTGTTTGTGCGCTTGTGTTTTCGCCTACGTGCGGAGCTTTTGCCTCAGGGCAATTATTTCGGGTTTGTTTTGCTGTGCATCACTAAAGTCTGTTGGACTAACGTACTGCGTCCTGCGCCTGATTCCACCCACACCCACCTACATCTACCTTGACAAGTATGGGGAGTACAGCAATAATGACACTTCCGACTTCAACTGTACAGAATTGTAACGATCGCAAATAGTTAAAGTAAAAAAGTAAAAATAAAAAAACATAAATATGGGTGGGGGGGGTGGAACCGCAGAGTCGGAGGGGGGTTTGGATTCCAAGAACATTGGGCGGGCTTAGTTATGTGTGAAGCTGTAGTCTACTGCTTGGAGAGAGATTCTGGGGAGTGTTGGGAACGTTTTGCTCAACATTCAACGGCACATTGGACTGGTCTCCCTTGATCGAACAGGGAAATAAACATACAGTATCTATTACAATGGATGTGTAAAGTAAAGGAGTTCAATGGTGGCTCAGAGAATTCCCCCCATCTCGGCTCCCCTGCCTCCAGTTTCCCCTTGACAGAGGCAATGTCTCATAGTGGGCCTGCCACTACTCTTGTCTCTCTCTGCCACGTTGCCTTTGCAGCTGTTCTTTTTGGCATCCACTAACACTGCTCTGTCCTCTCAGACTGGGAATGTCCTTGTCACAGAGAAGACTTTACATTAAAATTTTTAGTCATTTAGCAGACGCTCTTATCCAGAGCGACTTACAGTTAGTGAGTGCATACATTATTATTTTTTATTTTATTTCCCCGTGGAAATCGAACCCACAACCCTGGCGTTGCAAACGCCATGCTCTACCAACTGAGCTACATCCCTGCCGGCCATTCCCTCCCCTACCCTGGATGACACTGGGCCAATTGTGCGCTGCCCCATGGGTCTCCCGGTCACGGCCGGCTACGACAGAGCCTGGATTTGAACCAGGATCTTTAGTGGCACAGCTAGCACTGCGATGCAGTGCCTTAGACCGCTGCGCCACTCGGGAGCAGACTTCTATGCATAAGTTGAGTTCTTTATCCTCTTCATAGTGATCCTTTGTGGAGCTGCAACAACAGAAATATCATGTCCCTTTCTCACCTTAACTGAAAAGAGCAGTCATCTGTTCACTATAGAAAAACACAAACTGCTTTCTTTGTCTCTGATTGATCACAACTGTCCTGAACAGGTTTGGTGTCTCGAATTCTAGCCGATCTGCTCTGCACTAGATTGGTTGGCTGACTGGATCCCAGGCTCATTGGAATGCCGTGTGCCAAGACTTTGTGAGTCAGAGGGGAGAGAAAGCACGTATTTAGCTCTAATAGCCATTACTCTTCTCTTATTGAATGGGAATGCAATTGAAGGGCCTTTTCCATTTGGGCGCTGTGATTTGTTGTGTTATTTCCGAGACTTAATGTGCTGTATAAGGTAAACACATTTACCCGGAATTGCACTGCGCCATTTTCCAGATTGGAAGGTGAGTCAGATACAAGGAGGAGGAGGGGAGTCAGGTGGGCCCTAGACTACATTTTCTTCCTCAGACAACTTTTTCATTCTCTCTCCTTTCATCCGGACATGTCTCTCTCGTCTCTTCTCAAGACTATGAGACATGGATTTATCTCTGAGTGCTACAGCCCAACAACCTTGTAACAACCCCATCTAACATGGCCTACCTGGAAAGTCACAGAGAGGAGAAGACCAAGTTGGAGGAGGAACAATGATGCCCTGCTGCAATTACCAATCTGCTGCTTGGAGAGAGTGGTCAATTAATGGGTCTGCCTGAGACATCCATGTCTTGTCAGTCTAATATGGATTCTCCATTACTCTGTGTGTGTGTGTGGTGTGAGTGAGTGTGTGTGCAGTCTTGTATTACATTTGACATTTTAGTCATTTAGCAGACGCTCTTATCCAGAGCGACTTACAGTTAGTGCATACATTATTTTATATTTATCATACTGGCCCCCCGTGGGAATCGAACACACAACCCTGGCGTTACAAACACCATGCTCTACCAACTGAGCTACAGTGGGGGGAAAAAGTATTTAGTCAGCCACCGATTGTGCAAGTTCTCCCACTTAAAAAGATGTGAGAGGCCTGTAATTTTCATCATAGGTACACGTCAACAATGACAGACAAATTGAGAAAAAAAAATCCAGAAATTCACATTGTAGGATTTTTAATGAATTTATTTGCAAATTATGGTGGAAAATAAGTATTTGGTCACCTACAAACAAGCAAGATTTCTGGCTCTCACATGCCTGTAACTTCTCCTCCTCTGTCCTCCACTCGTTACCTGTATTAATGGCACCTGTTTGAACTTGTTATCAGTATAAAAGACACCTGTCCACAACCTCAAACAGTCACACTCCAAACTCCACTATGACCAAGACCAAAGAGCTGTCAAAGGACACCAGAAACAA
The DNA here is from genome assembly GCF_020615455.1 of Coregonus clupeaformis. Taxonomy (NCBI): domain Eukaryota; kingdom Metazoa; phylum Chordata; class Actinopteri; order Salmoniformes; family Salmonidae; genus Coregonus; species Coregonus clupeaformis. The sequence continues at coordinate 17,214,002 of NC_059192.1, read as the reverse complement.
AATTGTAGACCTGCACCAGGCTGGGAAGACTGAATCTGCAATAGGTAAGCAGCTTGGTTTGAAGAAATCAACTGTGGGAGCAATTATTAGGAAATGGAAGACATACAAGACCACTGATAATCTCCCTCGATCTGGGGCTCCACGCAAGATCTCACCCCGTGGGGTCAAAATGATCACAAGAACGTTGAGCAAAAATCCCAGAACCACACGGGGGGACCTAGTGAATGACCTGCAGAGAGCTGGGACCAAAGTTACAAAGCCTACCATCAGTAACACACTACGCCGCCAGGGACTCAAATCCTGCAGTGCAGACGTGTCCCCCTGCTTAAGCCAGTACATGTCCAGGCCCGTCTGAAGTTTGCTAGAGTGCATTTGGATGATCCAGAAGAGGATTGGGAGAATGTCATATGGTCAGATGAAACCAAAATAGAACCTTTTGGTAAAAACTCAACTCGTCATGTTTGGAGGACAAAGAATGCTGAGTTGCATCCAAAGAACACCATACCTACTGTGAAGCATGGGGGTGGAAACATCATGGTTTGGGGCTGTTTTTCTGCAAAGGGACCAGGACGACTGATCCGTGTAAAGGAAAGAATGAATGGGGCCATGTATCGTGAGATTTTGAGTGAAAACCTCCTTCCATCAGCAAGGGCATTGAAGATGAAACGTGGCTGGGTCTTTCAGCATGACAATGATCCCAAACACACCGCCCGGGCAACGAAGGAGTGGCTTCGTAAGAAGCATTTCAAGGTCCTGGAGTGGCCTAGCCAGTCTCCAGATCTCAACCCCATAGAAAATCTTTGGAGGGAGTTGAAAGTCCGTGTTGCCCAGCCACAGCCCCAAAACATCACTGCTCTAGAGGAGATCTGCATGGAGGAATGGGCCAAAATACCAGCAACAGTGTGTGAAAACCTTGTGAAGACTTACAGAAAACGTTTGACCTGTGTCATTGCCAACAAATAGTATATAACAAAGTTTCCACCATAATTTACAAATAAATTCATTATTTATTTCGTAGCCGGTCGCGGCCGGCTACGACAGAGCCTGGATTCGAACTCGGGAGACATGTGTATGTGTGTGCGCGTTCAAGCGTGTATGTATCTCTGACTTATTGTATGAATACTCAATAGCTTAGTTCTGAAAATAACTCCAGCAGTAGGGAGTGGAAAGTCAAGCAGCCAACTACAAATCGTGAGAGCTCCCGGGCAGAAAAGAGAGTGGCTGTTTTTATGAGCACCGGCCTCTGTTCTCTCCTCCATGTCTCTCCTCCATGTCTCCCCTCCCTCCCTCCCTCCCTCCCTCCCTCCCTCCCTCCCTCCCTCCCTCCCTCCATCTACCTTGGAGCTGTAGGTTTTCAACAGAGCGATGTGTTGTGGAGCGATGGAAGGCAGGGTGTCTGCTCTGGTTTGAGTCATCTCTGGCCCAGGCCTGTGTGCCGCTTGATCCCCTGAAAACTCTCTCTCCTGGGGGAGGTTGGCGGAGGCTGCCGGAGGCCACGGCTATTTGTCTGGAAGTAATGGAGGTCTAAGGTGGGTGTCAGCGTGAGGGAGGGCAGAGAGGGAGAGAGATGGAGAGTGGGGGGGAGGGGGGGGAGACAGAGAGAGAGAGAGAGAGAGAGAGAGAGAGAGAGAGAGAGAGAGAGAGAGCGAGCGAGACCACCACTACATGCAGAATGACATTACACTCTTCCATTGTGTGTGTCTCAAAATAGTTCGGACTCTGTCACACTATGTCAACAGCGTTTTACACTCACACACATCAAGCACACACACACACACACACACACACAAACACACAAGACTAAGCGCGAGCGCAAGCACACGCACACACACACACCAATATTGATGGGAGCTATACAGCATTATTATCAGTGTTAGCTGTCAATCACTTTCCTCCCCCATTGCATCAAATAAATAAATGAACCCTAGATGGGAAATAATTACAAATGGAGTTACATGATGACTCCAGGCCCCAGCACAGCACAGCCAGGCTGGCCTCTTGTACCAGCTGTCTAGGCGCCAACATTTCTCAAGCCTCCTGCTGCCTGCTGTTCAGCCTTCTGCCTTGCAGCCTCCTGCTGCCTGCTGTCCAGCCTTCTGCCTTCCAGCCTCCTGCTGCCTGCTGTCCAGCCTTCTGCCTTGCAGCCTCCTGCTGCCTGCTGTCCAGCCTTCTGCCTTGCAACCTCCTGCTGCCTGCTGTCCAGCCTTCTGCCTGGCAGCCTCCTGGCAGACTCACCAGTTGATTGGAGCTGTTACAGTGGAATAACAATGCAGGGAAATTGGGGTTAAATCAAAGGAAGAACATGTATTTTAAAGATGGAGGAGGTGGTAGAGAGAGATGTGGCCCTGGTCAAAATTAGTGCACTATATAGGGAATAGGGTGCCATTTAGGACAGGATCATGTTTACAGGGTAGATAGAACCAGCAGCAGGGGAGACGCATCAAATCAAACACACACAAAAAGCCCTCTGACTCAAACCACATAGACTACTGACTCAATCCACATAGACTACTGACTCAATCCACATAGACTGCTAACTCATCCACATAGACTTCTGACTCCACATAGACTACTCACTAAATCCACATAGACTACTGACCCCACATAGACTACTGACTCAAGCCACATAGACAGTCCACATGAACATCAACACGTTTAGCATCTCAAGCCTCTGAACATCTACATTTTAAAAGTCTAATAAATCCATTTAATATAGCCTACACCATCACAATAAATCCATTATTTATTTTAGACAGGTCTAAAGAAACATGATATGAAGAAAATGTAGTCTATTTCAGAAGAACAAAATAGCATACATTCGTTTTTATTATTTTATAGTATGAAGAATACAATTGAACATAGCTTAATAATATTTTCTCCAAACGATTTCATAGGAAGTGCTCACATGCGGCTATTCTGTGTTGAGTGGTTAACAAAGAAACTGGTCCACCTATATGCTTAATTTAGAGTTATTAATGCAACTTTAGTTGTGATGCAAACATTGGGCTATATGTTTTGATTTTTAACACATTCTAAGGCTGCATGATGCAACTCTAGTGATGATTTGAAAAAAAGTAGCAAGCTGCACACACTCTCATTCACAATTTGACAAGCACTTGATAATATTCTCTCCAGGCCTCGAATTTCCCGGCGGCATTCCCCTTGTGTGGCCGTAATGCCCCCTAAAAAATCCATGCATTTTGCTGCCAAAGTGGCCGTTGTGCCCTTTGGCTGAATATAATAATTATAAGTCCCTTCTCCTGGCTGCCATGCTCTGAAGCACCTCTCACTCACATGGCTCTCTCAGATGTAGCCAATGCCTGTCACCTGATCGGGTCCTTTTCACAGGCATTTCAGCTAAGAAGTAGGCTACAAGTGAATGAAGACACACACATCGGGGACGTAACTGCGGGCGTCCCTCTGATCAAATTCCGAGGCGCATATTGAACATGTTAGAACTGTCCACATTTAGCCTACTTTTCATCAGCCAATAAGATGAGTAGGCCTAACGAACAGCAAAAGCACTAGCCTATGTCAATCTACTATCCCCCGTAGAACAAAAAAGCAATGAGGCTGATGCAACAGATCAGAACGTTTAGCTTAAAATGTTGATCAACTATTAGGCTATTTCTTTACATTATAAGCGCAGCAGTGCACACATGGCAGTAGGCTATAAGTGCAACATTTTCAAAATACAATCAATTAAAGTGACAGCAAATGCGATTATGCATGTAATGCTTTATTATAAAGGTACGTTTTTATGAAAAACCCTTGAATGAGTAGGTGTCCAAACTTTTCACTTGTAGTGTATATACAGTGGCTTGCGAAAGTATTCACTCCCCTTGGCATTTTTTGTATGGGTGGTCCCGGGGATTGAACCCACTACCTTGGCGTTACAAGCGCCGTGCTCTACCAGCTGAGCTCTGTAGCTCAGCTGGTAGAGCACAGCGCTTGTAATGCCAAGGTGGTGGGTTCAATCCCCGGGACCACCCATACACAAAAAAAAAATGTATGCACGCATGACTGTAAGTCGCTTTGGATAAAAGCGTCTGCTAAATGGCATATTATTATTATAAGGTGGTCCTATGGACAGTGTAAGGTTCTGTATTTATTTTCTTAGTCAACCTTGTGTTCTTGAACGTAGCCCTGTTTCTTTGTGTTCTTGAACGTAGCCCTGTCTTTCATTTTTGTTCATTGATTTCCCCTGTGTTAGTTACTCACCTCGTCTCATCAGCTCCTTATTTATTTCAGTTCATTCTGTTTGTGCCTTGTGAGGTATTGTTCGTTTTGACTCTACTAAGCCTTTTCCTAGCTCGTTTGTGTGAACCAGTTATAGCCTTCAGTCCTAGTTTTTGATTCTCCTGCCTATTTGCCTACCTGTGTATGACCATTGCCTGCCCGTGACCACGATTCCTGCCTTCTGCGAAGGCATAATAAACAGCTGCCGCGCTCTGCGCGTGAATCTACACCTTTTTCTTCTTGAGTATTCATTACAGAATACCTCTCCCAAAAAACGGAATGGATTCAGCGGAGCTACAGCGGCGCCTAACACAGCAAGAGGAGTGTCTGCCATCTTCTCCGCCAGACTATCCCTACTCCTCCGATGCCAGGTATCGTAACCTAAAGCCCTCCTTCATTCATATCCATGCCTGGAAAATATGAACGTTCACCTGGGAAATGTCAGGGATTTCAGACCCCACTAACTTCACCAATGACAAGAGCCCTGGATTGGGCCACCGCCATATGGACTGCCAACAGCACAGAACTCGGATCCGAGACCCATTTCCACACCCTCTTCAAAGAGGTATTCGATCACTCTCCTTCCGGTCGTCCTATAGGAGACCTCCTCATAGAACTTCAACAAGGATGCAATTCAGCTGCCGAGTATGCCCTCGAGTTCCGCACCATGGCTGCAGGGAGTGGATGGAGTGAGGCTTCTTTACTTACCGTCTGCCGAAGAGGGCTCAACAGGGAACTTCAGGCGGAGCTGGCCTGTAGAGGTGGCCTTCAGGATTTAAATCAATACATTAGTATGTCCATCTCCATCGACCACCTCATCGCCTACCGTCAAATAACTTTGCCACCCAGGAACCAGAAACCTTGTCTTTCCATGATTCTGTCATCCCGTCCGAGTCTTCCAGAGCCCATGCAGTTGGGCCATGCTCCTCTCCTGTGTATCGAACGTCAAAGGCGGATCCAAGAAGGGCTCTGCCTATACTGTGGAGGGAAAGATCATCTACTCAGCCATTGCCCTCTTCGCCCCCCACGGAGAGATGAGAAGGGTCCCTCCGCTGCCATGCAGGTAGGCGTGTCCTTATTTCTAAATATCTCCCAGAAGCAATTCTCCATTCCAATATTGATAACCGCGAAGGGGGTTACTAAGTACGTAGAGGGCTTGATAGATTCGGGAGCAGCAGGTAATTTTATCAATCACCAGCTAGTACAAGAGCTTGACATTGATCTAACACTTGTCACCAGTCCCTTTAAGATTAACGCCCTGGACGGGCAGCCATTGGGCACAGGCTTCATTACACACCTGACACAGAGCGTCACCCTCCAGATTGGAGTCTTTCACACCGAAACCATTCAACTCATGGAACTCTCATCCCCCAAACAACCTCTCATCCTCGTCGGACACCACTAGCTTTGTCGTCACAACCCTGCCATCTCGTGGCAACAAGGTGAACTACTGTCCTGGTCTTCTACCTGCTTCACCAGTTGTTTCAGCCTACCCTGCAGAGCCACCACCATTGAGGACTCTTCCTCTGCAGTGTCACCCACCATACCATCTGAATACGCCCAGTACAGCAAAGTCTTCAGCAAAATCAAGGCCTCTAACCTCAGACCCGGCTCCTCCTGAGACACCAGCTTTGGGGTCAGGACATCCGGGCATTACATAAACCACCAAACTTCTAGCCCGTAAGTTCTGGTGGTCCTCACTGGCATCCGACGTAAGGGATTACGTACTCTCCTGTCCAGTCTGCGCCCAAACCAAAAGCCCTCGTCATCTCCCTTCCGGTAAGCTTCAACCTTTGCCAATCCCTCACAGACCCTGATCCCACATAGCTGTTGACTTAATCACAGACCTTCCTGAATCCTCTGGTAACACCACCATCCTTGTCATAGTAGACGGTTTTTAAAAAAATGTGTCATCTGGTTCCTCTTCCTCATTTACCTAACGCCTTGGAATTGGCTGAGTGTATGTAACTGTAAGTCGCTCTGGATAAGAGTGTCTGCTAAATGACTAAAATGTAAATGTAAAATGTATATTCCAGCAGGTGTTCCATCTGTATGGGATTCTGGAAGACATCGTCTCTGACCACGGGCCACAGTTTGTCTCCCGGGTGTGGCGAGCCTTCCTTGACTGACTGGGGGTCGCCCTCAGCCTCTCCTCCGGGTACCATCCCCAGACCAACAGGCAGATAAAATGCCTGAACCAAGAAATATGGAAGTACCTCCGCCAACAATGTTCTGCCTCTCCACACAACTGGAGTCGGTATATGGCCTGGGCCGAATACTCTCAGAACTCACTCATGCATTCATCCCTCCGCCTTACTCAGTTTCAGTGTGTACTTGGTTACCAACCTCCCATGTTTCCCTGGGAGGCGGAGCCTGGTGCTGTTCCAGCTGTCGATGACTGGTTTCAGCATAGTGAGCGGGTATTGGAGACCGCTAACCGGCATCTGCAGGAAGCCCAACAGACACCGGAACATCCCACGGAGCACCAATAAATCCATTATTAAAAAATTGAAAGAATATGGCACCACAACAAACCTGCCAAAAGAGGGCCGCCAACCAAAACTCACGGACCAGGCAAGGAGGGCATTAATCAGAGAGGCAACAAAGAGACCAAAGATAACCCTAAAGGAGCTGCAAAGCTCCACAGCGGAGATTGGAGTATCTGTCCATAGGACCACTTTAAGCAGTACATTCCACAGAGCTAGGCTTTACGGAAGAGTGGCCAGAAAAAAGCCATTGCTTAAAGAAAAAAATAAGCAAACATGTTTTGAGTTTGCCAAAAAGCATGTGGGAGACTCCCCAAACATATGGAAGAAGGTACTCTGGTCAGATGAGACTAAAATTGAGCTTTTTGGCCATCAAGGGAAATGCTATGTCTGGCGCAAACCCAACACCTCTCATCACCCTGAGCATGGTGGTGGTAGCATCATGCTGTGGGGATGTTTTTCGTCGGCAGGGAATGGGAAACTGGTCAGAATTGAAGGAATGATGGATGGCGCTAAATACAAGGAAATCCTTGAGGGAAACCTGTTTCAGTCTTCCAGAGATTTGAGACTGGGACGGAGGTTCACCTTCCAGCAGGACAATGACCCTAAGCATACTGCTAAAGCAACACTCGAGTGGTTTAAGGGGAAACATTTAAATGTCTTTGAATGGCCTAGTCAAAGCCCAGACCTCAATCCAATTGAGAATCTGTGGTATGACTTAAAGGTTGCTGTACACCAGCGGAACCCATCCAACTTGAAGGAGCTAGAGCAGTTTTGCCTTGAAGAATGGGCAAAAATCCCATTGGCTAGATGTGCCAAGCTTATAGAGACATACCACAAGAGACGTGCAGCTGTAATTGCTGCAAAAGTTGATTCTACAAAGTATTTACTTTGGGGGGGTGAATAGTTATGCACACTCAAGTTCTGTTTTTTATGTCTTATTTCTTGTTTGTTTCACAATAAAAAATTGTTTGCATCTTCAAAGTGGTAGGCATGTCATGTAAATCAAATGATACAAACCCCCCAAAAAATCAATTTTAATTCCAGGTTGTAAGGCAACAAAATAGGAAACATGGCAAGAGGGGTGAATACTTTCGCAAGCCACTGTAGATGGGTGGTGTTGAATGGAGTTGAAGGATGGGACTAACAACAACTAATAACAACAAGATAACAAATGTAAATCAAACTGTGTCCATAATAAGTATATAGGTTATATGTTGAGAGCTTTTGTGAAAGATTACAGTTAGAAAGATATGGCATATAGAAGCAAACCGGATGGACATCATGAAAATGATCGGAGAGGTTGAGGGAAGAAGAAGTTCAGGAGTAAAAACTAACAAAATATAATTATTATAAAATTGACTGTGTCCATAAAATGTATATATTATGTATAAGCTTGAAGTTGAGGCCTAAGCATTGTTTTTCACTAGTTTACTCCAATTAGGGAAGGAGTGGTGGGGTTGGAAAGTAATAAAGGGAAATATATATTTTTAAAGAATATGTATATATGTATGTATATGTATTTATATGTATGTATGTATGTGTATATATGTGTGTGAATCTATAGTGGCACCGGGGAAGATGGCTGCTGTTTTACAGCCCTCTAACCAATTGTATTATTATGTGTGTTTTTCTGCGTTATTTGTAATTTATTTTGTACATAATGTTTCTGCCATCGTCTCTTATAACCAAAAAGAGCTTCTGGATAACAGGACAGCGATTACTCACCTCGTATTGGACAAAGATTTTTTTCTTCAACGAGGCGGCCGTGAAGGATATCCTTTAGACACACGACAAGGCCCAAATCCCCGTCATTCGCATGAGGAAGAGACGGAGATATCGTGGACGTAGGTCGGGGTGCCTTGTAAGGATCCGACGGCGAGCGAGTAAACTGCCTCTCCCATCAATCCTATTAGCCAATCTTCAATCATTTGAGAATAAATGGGATGACCTAAGATTACGGTTATCCTACCAACGGGACATAAAAAATTATAATATCTTATGTTTCACCGAGTCGTGGCTGAACGACGACATGGACAACATACAGCTAGCGGGCTATACGCTACATCGGCAGGATAGGACGGCTGACTCCGGTAAGACAAGGGGTGGCGGTCTTTGTATATTTGTAAACAACAGCTGGTGTTAAATGTGCAACCAGAGGGGAAAAAAAAACTCTAGACCACCTTTACTCCACACACAGAGACGCATACAAAGCTCTCCCTCACCCTCCATTTGGCAAATCTGACCATAACTCTATGCTCCTGATTCCTGCTTATAAGCAAAAACTAAAGCAGGAAGCACCAGTGACTCGGTTAATAAAAAAGTGGTCAGATGACGCAGATGCTAAGCTACAGGACTGTTTTGCTAGCACAGACTGGAACATGTTCCGGGATTCTTCAGATAGCATTGAGGAGTACACCACATCAGTCACTGGCTTCATCAATAAGTGCATCGATGATGGCGTCCCCACAGTGACCGTACGTACATACCCCAACCAGAAGCCATGGATTACAGGAAACATCCGCACTGAGCTAAAGGGTAGAGCTGCCACTTTCAAGGAGCGGAACTCTAACCCGGACACTTATAAGAAATCCCGCTATGCCCTCCGACGAACCATCAAACAGGCAAAGAGTCAATACAGGACTAAGATTGAATCGTACTACACCGGCTCTGACGCTCGGGAAGCACAACCGCGAGCTGCCCAGTGACACAAGACTTCCAGACGAGCTAAACCACTTCTATGCTCGCTTCGAGCAAGCAACACTGAAGCATGCATGAGAGCACCAGCTGTTCCGGATGACTATGTGATCACGCTCTCCGTAGCCGATGTGAGTAAGACTTTTAAGCAGGTCAACATTCACAAGGCCGCAGGGCCAGACGGATTACCAGGACGTGTACTCCGAGCATGTGCTGACCAACTGGCAAGTGTCTTCACTGACATTTTCAACATGTCCCTGACTGAGTCTGTAATACCAACATGTTTCAAGCAGACCACCATAGTCCCCGTGCCCAAGGACACTAAGATAACCTGCCTAAATGACTACCTACCCGTAGCACTGACGTCTCTAGCCATGAAGTACTTTGAAAGGCTGGTCATGGCTCACATCAACACCATTATCCCAAAAACCCTAGACCCACTCCAATTTGCATACCGCCCCAACAGATCCACAGATGATGCAATCTCTATTGCACTCCACACTGCCCTTTCCCACCTGGACAAGAGGAACACCTACGTGAGAATGCTATCCATTGACTACAGCTCAGCATTCAACAGCATAGTGCCCTCAAAGCTCATCACTAAGCTAAGGATCCTGGGACTAATCACCTCCCTCTGCAACTGGATCCTGGACTTCCTGACGGGCCGCCCACAGGTGGTAAGGGTAGGTTAACAACACATCTGCCACACTGATCCTCAACACAGGGGCCCCTCAGGGGTGCGTGCTCAGTCCTCTCCTGTACTCCCTGTTCACCCATGACTGCATGGCCAGGCATGACTCCAACACCATCATTAAGTTTGCCGATGACACAGCAGTGGTAGGCCTGATCACCGACAACGAGGAGACAGCTTATAGGGAGAGCTTCAAGTTCCTTGGTGTCCACATCACCAACAAACTATCATGGTCCAAACACACCAAGACAGTCGTGAAGAGGGCACGACAAAGCCTATTCCCCCTCAGGAGACTGAAAAGATTTGGCATGGGTCCTCAGATCCTCAAAAAATTATACAGCTGCACCATTGAGAGCATCCTGACTGGTTGCATCACCGCCTGGTATGGCAACTGCTTGGCCTCCGACTGCAAGGCACTACAGAGGGTAGTGCGTACGGCCCAGTACATCACTGGGGCCAAGCTTCCTGCCATCCAGGACCTCTATACCAGGCGGTGTCAGAGGAAGGCCCTACAAATTGTCAAAGACTCCAGCCACCCTAGTCATAGACTGTTCTCTCTGCTACCGCACGGCAAGCGGTACTGGAGTGCCAAGTCTAGGTCCAAAAGACTTCTCAACAGCTTCTACCCCCAAGCCATAAGACTCCTGAACAGCTAATCATGGCTACCCAGACTATTTGCACTGCCCCCCACCCCCAATCCCCACCACATCTTTTTACGCTGCTGCTACTCTGTTAATTATTTATGCATAGTCACTTTAACTCTACCCACATGTACATATTACTTCAACTACCTCAACTAGCCGGTGCCTTCGCACATTGACTCTGCACCGGTACCCCCTGTATATATAGCCTCCCTACTGTTATTTTATTTTAATTCTGCTCTTTTTTTCTCAACACTTTTTTGTTGTTGTTTTATTTTACTTTTTTTATTAAAAATAAATGCACTGTTGGTTAAGGGCTGTAAGTAAGCATTTCACTGTAATGTCTGCACCTGTTGTATTCGGCGCATGTGGCCAATAACATTTGATTTCATTTGATATATATATATATATATATATATATATATATATATATATATATATATATATATATATATTTGCAAGAAGAAAAAAAACATATGGGGGATTGGAAGTGATGCAAACAATTACATTGTTGGAAGTTACAATCTATCTGCAATATTAAAGCTGATCTACCACCTAAACATTTTTTTACAAAAAATAAAATACAAAAATAAATAGAATGATGGAGGCCACTGTGTTCTTGGGGACCTTCAATGCTGCAGACATTTTTTGGTACCCTTCTCCAGATCTGTGCCTCAAACACAATCCTGTCTCGGAGCTCTACGGACAATTCCTTTGACCTCAAGGCTTGGTTTTTGCTCTGACATGCACTGTCAACTGTGGGACCTTATATAGACAGGTGTGTCTTTCCAAATCATGTCCAATCAATTGAATTTACCACAGGTGAACTCCAATCAAGTTGTAGAAACATCTCAAGGATGATCAATTTCGAGTCTCATAGCAAAGGGTCTGAATACTTATGTAAATAAGGTATTTCTGTTTTGTATTTTCTAAATACCTGTTTTCGCTTTGTCATTATGGTGTATTGTGTGTAGATTGATGAAGAAAAAAATACATAAATTCCATTTTAGAATAAGGCTGTAACGTAAGAAAATGTGGAAAAAGTGAACGGGTATGAATACTTTCCGAATGCACTGTATATGGCAAGGTAAGCGATCCCGGATAAAATTAACAAACTTACAAATAGGAAAAGACGTAGGAGGACTATCCGTACCAAACTTTTAAATTGTATTTCCAGGCACTAGCATTTCACCCCATATTAAATTGGATTAGACATGATTCTTCCGCCCCCTGGCTGAGTACAGAGAGAAATATGGTAATAATATAATAATAAATAATAATAATATGCCATTTAGCAGACGCTTTTATCCAAAGCGACTTACAGTCATGCGTGCATACATTTTTTTTTTTGTGTATGGGTGGTCCCGGGGATCGAACCCACTACCTTGGCGTTACAAGCGCCGTGCTCTACCAGCTGAGCTACAGAGGACCACGCCGTGTCACCTATTGCCCTGGAAGAAGTGGTCTTCACTGATATATCCCTTAAACAATGGACACATCATCTCTATTTGGCACAAAATATTCATGTATATCTGTAAAACATTGTAACTGGGAATCAAAATGGAATGCCCATACTCCCAATATTTCACCTTGCAATCTGGAGGGTGGCCTTTTGCATCCCCCCAATGGTCCAAATGAAGAATCTGTACTGATATCATGGAGAGTAATGGTTTGAGAACATTCCAAGATTTGAAAGACCCATACACATTACCAGGCAACTCCTGTTTTCTATATTTACAATTTAAGTCAGCTATGCTGGCCTATGGAGTCCCTTTGGAAACTCAACTACTGAACCATTTTTATAAATAAATTATCTGGGCTCCCGAAAAGACTGTTCTCTATTATATACAGTATAAACAACGTTTAGAAAGCTAATATTCTGAGATAGCTGTTAAAACGGCATGGTCCACAGATCTAAGTGAATCTGAACAACCCTTTAATTGTAACAGAATATGGAAAAATATGACCTTAGCATCGCGTAATCCGAACCGTCAACTGCTTTCCAGGTGGTGGAGTAATTTTTTTCTTTGTGAGTGGCAGCCCACATATAATTTGCTTCACAAAGTACTATAAACAATGCATAAACATAAAGTGTCATTGATAAAGAGTTCAATATCAACATGTGTAGCTATTTGTCATTTTAAAATGTTTTTCATTGTTGCAAACGCGAGGTATGTAAATCCCAATGCAATTCAAGAACTCAATTCAAGAACTCAATTCACATAGGTGGTATCTAAACTCAGTGTACGTGTGGTGGGGGGTGAAGGGGTTGATGGTGTGTGTGTGTGTGTGCGTGTGTGTGTGTGTGTGCTTGCATGTGTGTTTGTATTTGTGTTTAATTTGTGTCTGTGAGTAGAGGTGGAGGGATGCGTTGCCAGGCGGCAGGGCCGAGCATACACCCCAGGAAGCCAATCCTAGCACCTCTCCGCTCCGAACAGAACACAAGCAAAGCACACCATCCGTGACACACAGCCGAGCCGCTTATTTACAAACCAACATTAATCACAACAATGTCTTAGGATGTGTGTACCATATTGACAGTAGGATGTGTGTATCGTATGGACAGTAGGATGTGTGCCATATGGACAGTAGGATGTGTGTATCATATGGACAGTAGGATATGTGTACCATATTGACAGTAGGATGTGTGTGTCGTATGGACAGTAGGATGTGTGTACCATATGGACAGTAGGATGTGTGTACCATATGGAAAGTAGGATGTGTGTACCATATGGACAGTAGGATGTGTGTATCGTATGGACAGTAGGATGTGTGTACCATATGGACAGTAGGATGTGTGTATCATATGGACAGTAGGATGTGTGTACCATATGGACAGTAGGATGTGTGTATCGTATGGACAGTAGGATGTGTGCCATATGGACAGTAGGATGTGTGTATCATATGGACAGTAGGATGTGTGTACCATATTGACAGTAGGATGTGTGTGTCGTATCGACAGTAGGATGTGTGTACCATATGGACAGTAGGATGTGTGTACCATATGGAAAGTAGGATGTGTGTACCATATGGACAGTAGGATGTGTGTATCGTATGGACAGTAGGATGTGTGTACCATATGGACAGTAGGATGTGTGTATCATATGGACAGTAGGATGTGTGTACCATATGGACAGTAGGATGTGTGTATCGTATGGACAGTAGGATGTGTGTACCGTATGGACAGTAGGATGTGTGTATCGTATGGACAGTAGGATGTGTGCCATATGGACAGTAGGATGTGTGTACCATATAGACAGTAGGATGTGTGTATCGTATGGACAGTAGGATGTGTGTACCATATGGACAGTAGGATGTGTGTATCGTATGGACAGTAGGATGTGTGTACCGTATGGACAGTAGGATGTGTGTACCATATGGACAGTAGGATGTGTGTATCGTATGGACAGCAGTATGTGTGTACCATATTGACAGTAGGATGTGTGTACCATATCTACAGTAGAATGTGTGTACCATATGGACAGTAGGATGTGTGTACCATATGGACAGCAGTATGTGTGTACCATATTGACAGTAGGATGTGTGTACCATATCTACAGTAGGATGTGTGTACCATATGGACAGTAGGATGTGTGTACCATATGGACAGTAGGATGTGTGTACCATATGGACAGTAGGATGTGTGTACCATATTGACAGTAGGATGTGTGTACCATATGGACAGTAGGATGTGTGTATCGTATGGACAGTAGGATGTGTGTACCCTATCTACAGTAGGATGTGTGTACCATATGGACAGTAGGATGTGTGTACCATATGGACAGTAGGATGTGTGTACCATATTGACAGTAGGATGTGTGTACCATATGGACAGTAGGATGTGTGTACCATATGGACAGTAGAATGTGTGTACCATATCTACAGTAGGATGTGTGTACCATATGGACAGCAGTATGTGTGTACCGTATGTACAGCATCACCTGATCCTCAGTGTGGTTTGTATTCCTCCAGGAGGGAGGTGCATTAACATTGGTATGCTATCTCCTGGAGGAGAGAGGGAGGGAGAGGAGGGAGAGAGGGAGAGAGAGAGGTAGGGAGAGAAGGGAGGGACAGAGAGAGGCAAGGAAGGTAGGGAGAGAAGGGGGGAGAGAAGGGAGAGAGGGAGAGAAGGTGGGGAGAGAAGGGGGGAAGAGAAGGGAGGGAAACAGAGGGAGAAGGGAGGGAGGGAGGGAGGGAGAGAGAGAGAGGGAGGGAGGGAGAGGGGGAGAGAGAGAAGTGAGGGAGAGGGGGTCGGGGCAATGAGTCCGAACATGCAATCCAGCTCCAAATTACGTGAACAGGCGCTGATAATAAGCAAATATTGATTGTGAACAGAGGCATGGCTATAATTGGTAGACTGCAGGGAAAGGAAGCCTGGGTCTCACTCCACTGGTCAGCACAGCACAGGGTGGGAGGGGCTGGAATAGGGGAGAAGCTGGTACACACAACAGGAATATAACAGGACAACTGTAATCTTATTAGGTTCTGCAAAAACCTGGAGGGCATTCCTTCCTCTGGATGTTTTACACTGTAAAGTGTGTGTGTGTGTGTGTGTGTGTGTGTGTGTGTGTGTGTGTGTGTGTGTGTGTGTGCGTCTTTTTGTGTGTGGTGTTTGTGGCAGTGTAGTGACCAACCGTGTCTCTGTGTTCCTCAGAGCCATTACCCTGGACAACACTCTGGTCATCCTGTCCACGGTGGCACCTGATGCTGGACGCTACTACGTACAGGCAGTCAACGACAAGAATGGAGAAAACAAGACCAGCCAGCCCATCACCCTGTCTGTCGACAGTGAGTAGTAGCCAGCCCATTACCCTGTCTGTCGACAGTGAGTAGTAGCCAGCCATCACCCTGTCTGTTGACAGTGAGTAGTAGTGAACCACAAAAAACAGTTGCAAGTAGCCGGCCGAACAACAACAACATTAGGTTTATTTGAACAGTGAGAGACAGAATAACAACAAAAAAATCCAGAAAAACGCATGTCAAACATTTTATAAATTGATTTGCATTTTAATGAGAGAAATAAGTATTTGACCCCTCTGCAAAGCATGACTTAGTACTTGGTGGCAAAACCCTTGTTGGCAATCACAGAGGTCAGACGTTTCTTGTAGTTGGCCACCAGGTTTGCACACATCTCAGGAGGGATTTTGTCCCACTCCTCTTTGCAGATCTTCTCCAAGTCATTAAGGTTTCGAGGCTGACGTTTGGCAACTCGAACCTTCAGCTCCCTCCACAGATTTTCTATGGGATTAAGGTCTGGAGTGGCTAGGCCACTCCAGGACCTTAATGTGCTTCTTCTTGAGCCACTCCTTTTTTTGTTGTTATTCTGTCTCTCACTGTTCAAATAAACCTACCATTAAAATTATAGACTGATCATTTCTTTGTCAGTGGGCAAACGTACAAAATCAGCAGGGGATCAAATACTTTTTTCCCTCACTGTATATGTAAAAATGAACAACTGCAAATCAAACTGGCTATTATCGTTGGCCTTGTTTCGGGGTCTAACTCATTAGATTAATACTCAGCATGCTTTGCAATTGTTCATTTTTACATATACAGTACCAGTCAAAAGTTTGGACACACCTACTCATTCCTGGGTTTTTCTATATTTGTACTATTTTCTACATTGTAGAATAATAGTGAAGACATCAAAACTATGAAATAACACATATGGAATCATGTCGTAACCAAAAAAGTGTTAAACAAATCAAAATATATTTTATATTTGAGATTCTTCAAAGTAGCCACCCTTTGCTTTGATGACAGCTTTGTACACTCTTGGCATTCTCTCAACCAGCCTCATTTACATTTTAGTCATTTAGCAGACGCTCTTATCCAGAGCAACTTACAGTTAGTGCATACATTTTTTTCATACTGGCCCCCCGTGGGAAACGAACTTCACAACCCTGGCATTGCAGGCGCCATGCTCTACCAACTGAGCTACAGGGGACTAATGAGGTAATCACCTGGAATGCATTTCAATAAACAGGTGTGCCTTGTTTAAAAGTTTATTTGTGGAATTTCTTTCCTTCTTAATGCGTTTGAGACAATCAATTGTGTTGTGACAAGGTAGGGGTGGTATACAGAAGATAGCCCTATTTGGTAAATGACAAAGTCCATATTATGGCAAGAACAGCTCAAATATGTCACAAGCCGGGCTAGAAACTCCGGTCTCAGATGTGGAGAGCTGGGGGTACTACCCCTTAGCCACAGAGGAGGTGTTGTAGGACCCAAATGAAACACCCAAGGCAATACTCCAGGCAAGTAGATTTAATGTTCCAAAACAGGAGGCAAAACAAAACAACTCCACGAGGGGAGAAAAACAAACTAAAGATAACTTTGAACAACTTACTAGGACAGACCCGGTGGGACAAAGCAGGAGACACATAGTCAGGACGCAATAACCAAGTGAGAAACAAGGGGAAAACACACAGCTAAAATACACAAGGGGAAACAAGGCACAGGTGACCTGGATCAAGCTAATTAGGACACATGAGGAAGAACTAAGGCAGAGGGGGAACACAGATGACCTCTAGAGGCCCGGAGACAAACAGGAGGCAGGAAGCTGACACACACGAGGAAGAACTAAGGCAGAGGGGAACACAGATGACCTCTAGAGGCCCGGAGACAAACAGGAGGCAGGAAGCTGACAGGACCCCCTCCTCTAGGAACGACTCCTGACGTTCCTTCCAGAACACCCTGGCCCCAGGGTGCGAAAATCTCGGATCAAACCTGGGTCCAGGATGTCCCTGGCTGGAACCCAGGAGCGCTCCTCCGGCCCGTAGCCCTCCCAGTCCACCAGATACTGCAGAGAGTTCTGGACCCTCCGGGAGTCCAGTATCCGGCGGACTGTGTAGGCTGGCTGGCCGTCAATGATCCTGGGAGGTGGCGGGGGTCTGCGTGGGGGGCAAAGGGAGAAGACAAGACAGGTTTAAGGAGTGAAACATGGAAAGTGGGGTTAACTCTAAGGGAGCGAGGGAGAACCAAACGATACGACACAGGGTTAACCTTTCTAGCAATGCGGAAAGGCCCGATGTATCTCTGGGAAAGCTTCCTGGATTCGACCCGGAGGGGCAGGTTCTTAGTGGCCAACCAAACTCTCTGACCAGCTCGGAAACTAGGGCCGTCCGGCGGTGGCGATTAGCCTGACTTTGGTATCTCTGGGAGGTCCGAAGGAGGGCACGCCTGGCCTTCTTCCAGGTCCGCCTACAGCGTTGGACAAAGCGCTGGGCCGAGGGAACACCAACTTGCGCCTCCTCCTCTGGAAACAATGGAGGGTTGTAACCGAACTGGCATTCGAAGGGGGACAATCCGGTGGCTGAGGACTGGAGGGTGTTGTGGGCATATTCAGCCCAAATGATATAGGTGGCCCAAGACGTGGGATTACTGGCCGCCATACACCGCAGGGTGGTCTCCAGATCCTGATTAATCCGTTCCGTTTGGCCATTAGACTCTGGATGGAACCCCGACGATAGGCTGGCTGTGGCCCCAACAAGCCTGCAGAAGGCCCCCAAAACCGGGGACGAGAATTGGGGACCTCGGTCAGAGACCACGTCCAGGGGAATACCAAATATCCGGAAGACATGGTTCATGAGGAGCTCAGCAGTCTCCTTAGCCGAGGGCAGCTTGGGCAGGGGAATAAACCGGGCAGCCTTAGAGAACCGGTCTACCACCACTAGGATGACGGTGTTGCCCTGGGATAGAGGAAGTCCCGTAACAAAGTCCAGAGAAAGGTGTGACCATGGCCTTCGAGGAACAGGTAAGGGATGGAGCAGTCCCTGGGGTCGCTGGCGTGTCGACTTTCCCTGGTTGCACACAGGGCAGGCCTCAACATAGACCTGCACGTCCTTCTTGATGGACGGCCACCAAAACCGCCGTCGGAGGAACTCCAGTGTGCGAGCACTGCCTGGATGGCATGTCAAGGGCGACTCATGACCCCACTGCAAGACGCGGCCCCGAACAGAGAGAGGCATGTACAGGCGACCGGCAGGACCACCGCCTGGATCGGGCTCCTGGACAAGAGCTTCTCGTACCCCTCTTTCTAGTTCCCACTGAAGAGGTGCGACGATCCTAGACCTCGGAATAATCGATGCCAAGGGCTTCTCTTGTAACTCGGGAGAATAGACTCGAGACAGAGCATCCGGCTTGACGTTCTTGGTGCCAGGTCGGTAAGTCAGGAGGAACTGGAATCGATTAAAGAAAAGGGACCATCGTGCTTGCCGAGGGTTCATCCGCTTAGCCTGTTGGAGATATTCCAGGTTCTTGTGGTCTGTGAGAACCTGGAAAGGGTGCTGAGCCCCCTCAAGCCAATGGCGCCACTCTTCCAATGCCAGTTTTACCGCAAGCAACTCTAGATCCCCCACGTGGTAGTTGCGCTCGGCCTCAGACAGGCGGCGAGACATGAAGGCACAAGGGTGTAATCTCCCATCCGCACCCCTCTGTGACAGGACGGCTCCCACCCCCCACCTCTGAGGCGTCCACCTCCACCACGAAAGGTCTCTCTGGGTCAGGGGTCACCAGAATCGGAGCAGACGTGAAGCGGCGCTTGAGATCCTCGAAGGCCCCTGCTGCTTCCGGACCCCAGTGAATCTTGGTCCCTCCTCCCTTGGTAAGCGTCGTCAAGGGGGCTACCACCGAGCTGAAATTCTTAATGAACTTCCGATAGAAGTTAGAAAAGCCAATGAACCGTTGAACCTCCTTGACCGTGGCAGGTGTGGGCCAATCGTGGACCGCCTTGACCTTCTTGGGATCCATCTCTAGGTGCCCGGGAGTGACAATAAACCCGAGAAACTGAGTCTGAGAAACATGAAATTCACACTTCTCAGGCTTAACGTAGAGGTGATTGTCAAGGAGCCTCTGGAGAACCCTGCTAACATGCCCCTCATGCTCCTTCAGTGACCTCGAGAAGATGAGGATATCGTCCAGGTACACGAAGACGAACAGATTAAGCATATCCCGGAGAACATCATTAATCAGGGCTTGGAATACTGCGGGGGGCATTGGTGAGCCCGAACGGCATCACCCGATATTCATAGTGCCCCGTGGGCGTGTTGAACGCCGTCTTCCATTCGTCTCCTTGCCGGATCCGCACGAGATGGTAAGCATTGCGGAGATCCAGCTTAGTAAAAATGGAAGCCCCTTGAAGCAGCTCAAAAGCAGTGGCCATGAGAGGAAGGGGGTATCGATTCCGAACCGTGATCTTGTTGAGTCCCCGGTAATCAATACAAGGCCTAAGACCCCCGTCTTTCTTTTCAACAAAAAGAAGCCCGCCCCAGCCGGGAAGTAGAGGCATAGATGAGGCCGGCTGCCAAGGACTCCTTAATGTAGGTGTCCATAGCTGCGTGCTCGGGGGAGGACAAGGAAAAGATCCGACCTCTAGGAGGGCAGCACCCAGGGAGTAGATCAATGGCACAGTCATACGTGCGATGAGGCGGTAAGGAAGTAGCCCGGGCCTTGCTGAACACTGCCTTGAACCGATGGTAAACACTGGGGACTCGGGAGACGTCAACAGACTCTTGAAACTGGGTACTAGGGGCTGAGGGACTCTGAAGCATGCAGGTGAGTTGGCAGGCGGGACCCCAGCTTAGAATGGTGCCCGTAGGCCAGTCGATCTGGGGATTATGTCTGCATAGCCAAGGGTAACCCAGGATAATAGGATACTCGGGAGAGTCAATGAGATAGAAGGTCTCCTCCTGCTGGTGTTGAGAGATGGTAAGTCGCAGGGACTGAGTCGCCTCGGTAACCTTTCCTGGTTCCAGAGGTCTGCCATCTAAGGCTGTAACTGCCTGGGGTTGAGGAAGTAGTTGGGTAGGGATCTTAAGTTCCTTAGCCAAGGTTACATCCAGGAAATCACCTGCGGCACCGGAATCGATCATAGCCTGGACCCGATGCTGGTGGCCCCCAGGACAGAGTGGCTGGAATAGCCAGGACAGCGTTAGTAGGAGGCGCTCTAACTCTCCCCATCACAGCCCTCCTGTAGCTGGGCGGGGACAGGCGTTTCCCGCAGCTCGGGGCAAGTGGAGCGGAAGTGGCCGGCAATCCCGCAGTAGAGGCACCGACGTTCCCTCATGCGACGTTCCCTTTCGTTGGGAGAAAGCCTGGAACGGCCTAACTGCATGCTCTCCGGGAAATCCTGGAGCAGTTCAGGAGCCGGGGAAGCTCTGAATGACGGAGTCCAAACAGGAGAAACAGAGCTGCTCAGAGGAACTTGGGAATGAGACACCTGACGGCGAGCCGTTCTCCGCTCTCTTAGACGATTGTCCAGGCGGATGGCCAAGGCTATGAGGGACTCGAGATCACCAGCTGGTTCTCGGGTGGCTAACTCATCTTGAAGGGGCTCAGATAACCCTCCCTGAAAGCAGACCCTCAGCGCTTCATCATTCCATCCGCTCCTTGCTGCTATGGTCCGGAAATCAATGGCAAAATCTGCCGTGCTTCGGGGCCCCTGACGGAGAGACAGTAGGCGCTTGGAAGCCTCCCGCCCACTGACAGGATGATCGAACACCCGCTTGAACTCTTCTACAAATGCAGCATGGGAGTCACAACAGGCCTCCTGGGACTGCCACACCGCAGAAGCCCAGGCGAGCGCCTTGTCTGAAAGAAGGGTAATGATGTAGGCAATCTTGGAACGGTCTGTGGGAAAACTTGAGGGTTGGAGCTCGAAGGTGAGGGAGCATTGGGTGAGGAAACCCTGGCAAGAGCTTGGATCCCCAGAAAAGGGCTTGGGAGGTGGTAGTCGGGGCTCCGCCAACCGAGACGACCTGTCGTCACTGGGGGTGACCTGGGGGAAGGGAGAGGACCAGGGAGGCGTTCAAAGAGCTGGCGGAGGGAACTCATCATTTCGGCCAGGAGTTGAGAATGACTAGCCATCAGCTCCTCTTGTCGGCTGAGAACGGCTTCATGGCGCTGGAAAGAAGCCTCATGTCGAGTGATCACCGCCAACAGGTCCGGGGAACTGAGTGTTTCTGGGTCCATGATTGACTTGGTTATTCTGTCACAAGCCGGGCTAGAAACTCCGGTCTCAGATGTGGAGAGCTGGGGGTACTACCCCTTAGCCACAGAGGAGGTGTTGTAGGACCCAAATGAAACACCCAAGGCAATACTCCAGGCAAGTAGATTTAATGTTCCAAAACAGGAGGCAAAACAAAACAACTCCACGAGGGGAGAAAAACAAACTAAAGATAACTTTGAACAACTTACTAGGACAGACCCGGTGGGACAAAGCAGGAGACACATAGTCAGGACGCAATAACCAAGTGAGAAACAAGGGGAAAACACACAGCTAAAATACACAAGGGGAAACAAGGCACAGGTGACCTGGATCAAGCTAATTAGGACACATGAGGAAGAACTAAGGCAGAGGGGAACACAGATGACCTCTAGAGGCCCGGAGACAAACAGGAGGCAGGAAGCTGACACACACGAGGAAGAACTAAGGCAGAGGGGAACACAGATGACCTCTAGAGGCCCGGAGACAAACAGGAGGCAGGAAGCTGACAAAATAAGCAAAGAGAAATGACAGCCCATCATTACTTTAAGACATGAAGGTCAGTCAATACGGAACATTTCAAGAATGTTGAAAGTTTCTTGAAGTGCAGTCGCAAAAACCATCAAGTGCTATGATGAAACTGGCTCTCATGAGGACCGCCACAGGAAAGAAAGACCCAGAGTTACCTCTGCTGCAGAGGATAAGTTCATTAGAGTTAACTGCAACTCAGATTGCAGCCCAATGAAAAATTTCACAGAGTTCAAGTAACAGACACATCTCAACATCAACTGTTCAGAGGAGACTGCGTGAATCAGGCCTTCATGGTCGAATTGCTGCAAAGAAACCACTACTAAAGGACACCAATAAGCAGAAGAGACTTGCTTGGTCCAAGAAACACGAGCAATGGACATTAGACCGGTGGAAATCTGTCCTTTGGTCTGATGAGTCAAATTTGAGATTTTTGTTTCCAACCTCCATGTCTTTGGGAGACGCAGAGTAGGTGAACGGATGATCTCCGCATGTGTTTCCCACCATGAAGCATGGAGGAGGAGGTGTGATGGTGTGGGGGTGCTTTGCTGGTGACACTGTCAGTGATTTATTTAGAATTCAAGGCACACTTAACCAGCAAGGCTACCACAGCATTACTACATGTATTCAATATGTGTTTTTTCATAGTTTTGATGTCTTCACTATTATTATTATACAATGTAGAAAAACCCTCCAATGAGTAGGTGTTCTAAAACTTTTGACTGGTAGTGTAGACGGGACTATCATATCATCTATAATTATAGAGGGAGCAGACATGTCCTATGGCAGAGTGCAGGGGGAGAGTTGATTAGAACAGAACTCAGACCCAGACAGTAGATCTCAAAGGAGTAGCGCTAGCTGATGAGTAGGGGGACCAAAACTGAACAGAGCAGACAGACCAGAGCAGACAGACCAGAGCAGACAGACCAGAGCAGACAGACCAGAGCAGAGCAGACAGATCAGAACAGAACAGACATAACATAATAGACAGAGCAGAGCAGACAGACCAGAACAGAGCAGACAGATCAGAACAGAACAGACATAACAGAATAGACAGAACAGAGCAGACAGACCAGAACAGAGCAGATAGACCAGAACAGGACAGACAAAACAGAATAGACAGAGCAGAGCAGACAGACCAAAACAGACAGAACAGATCAAACAGAGGAAACAGACCAGAACATAACAGACATAACAGAATAGACATAACAGACATAACAGACCAGAACAGACAGACCAGAACAGAACAGACAGAACAGACAAAACAGAACAGAGCAGACAGAACAGAGCAGACAGAACAGAATAGACAGAGCAGAGCAGACATAACAGAATAGACAGAGCAGAGCAGACAGACCAGAACAGAGCAGATAGACCAGAACAGGACAGACAAAACAGAATAGACAGAGCAGAGCAGACAGACCAGAACAGACAGAACAGATCAAACAGAGGAAACAGACCAGAACATAACAGACATAACAGAATAGACAGAACAGACATAACAGACCAGAACAGACAGACCAGAACAGAACAGACAGAACAGACAAAACAGAACAGAGCAGACAGAACAGAACAGAGCAGACAGAACAGAGCAGACAGAACAGAGCAGACAGAACAGACAGACAGACATAACAAACAGACCAGAACAGAACAGAGCAGACAGAACAGACAGACAGAACAGAGCAGACAGAACAGAGCAGACAGAACAGAGCAGACAGAACAGAACAGAGCAGACAGAACAGACAGACAGACAGAACAAACAGACCAGAACAGAACAGAGCAGACAGAACAGACAGACAGAACAGAGCAGACAGAACAGAGCAGACAGAACAGAGCAGACCGAACAGGGCAGACAGAACAGAGCAGACAGAACAGAGCAGACAGACAGAGCAGACAGACAGAACAGAACAGAGCAGACAGAACAGACAGACAAAACAGAACAGAGCAGACAGAACAGAGCAGACAGAACAGACAAAACAGAATAGAGCAGACAGAATAGAGCAGACAGAACAGAGCAGACAGAACAGAGCAGACAGAACAGAGCAGACAGAACAGACAGAACAGACAGATAGAACAGACGGACAGAACAGAAAAAACAGAACAGACATAACAGACCAGAACAGACTGTTCAGATAGAGGTGGAGAGACAGTGGGGGGGCCTCGGTACGGCAGGACAGGGGGAGAAATGCCAGAGAGAGAGAGATACACACACGTTGCCCCTGTGAAGGATACACAGCCCTTGCCAGTGTGAGTGTGTGTGTGTGGGCTTATATTACTATCCGTGTGGAAATCCCCCAATATCCCCACATGGTCATAAAAGGAAAATCTCCCTCGTGGGGACATTTCCCACATCCCCCACATGGACAAAAGCTATTTTAAGATTAGGGTTTAGGGTTAAAATTAGATTTAGGGTTAGAATTATGGTTAGGGGTTAGGAGTTAGGTTTAGGATTAGGGGTTAGGGAAAATAGGATTTTGAATGGAAATACATTTTAGGTCCCCATAAGGATACTAAAACATACAGTATGGTGTGTGTGTGCGCGTGTATCAGTATGCTGCAGTGCGTGTATCAGTATGCTGCAGTGTGTGTATCAGTATGCTGCAGTGCGTATCTCAGTATGCTGCAGTGCATGTCTCTTGGTCCCTGCAGGGAGGTCCCTGACACAGCATTATTCCACTGAACCTCCCTGAGGTCCACCAACACTCAACTAATCCTAGATCAGTGTCGGCTGGAGGGAGTGGGGGGAGGAGTGAGGGAGGGAGGGGTGGAGAAAGAGAGAAGGAGTACAGGGGTTTATTATGTCACACAAACCACACACAAAGACTGACACACACACACAAACCTTATCAGTTGTTCCTGAGGTGTGTATGCAGCCATCACAACACGTAATTTCAACGTGAACATTTGGGTAATATTTGGTTGAGATGTTGATCAATGAGATTTCAATCCGAAAAGACAGCCAGAAGTTTGTTGAATTCCCAATGTGTTATCACTATACTTTTGTAACGGACATGAGTCGGGAATGGTTGCTCATGGTCATGTGATGAGGTAGCCCCGCCTGCGAAGTTCAAAACCAGTGTCTGCCCTCAGACCAAAAGGGAATTTACTCATGGTCTAAGACATCGGTTCACCTGATTCATATCCTGTGTGTTACATTGGTGCCCAATGTGGGGTGGTTTCTCATAGTGGAGGTCAAAGGTGAATGTAGTGAGCATGGTTGCTCATGGTCATGTGATGAGGTAGCCCCGCCTGCAAACTTCAACAACAACAAAAAAATGATAGCGGATACATTTTGTGCAAAAAAAGTAAATATAAACGCCAAAAGAATCACAAAATAGCAAAGTTGAGTCAGAGCTCTCAAGACGGCAGCCATACAGTACGGTGCCATCTTTGATGTGTTATCACTGTTCTTCATCTAATAGCACAACCAAATGACCTGGATTACAGTTCAGATTACATTCAAGTACATGGTGCAAGTGATCAATGCTGTTTGAGATTCTGGTCAGATTATTATAGCAATTGCGAAGATCTCCTCAGACCTACGACCTTAGCATGCTATCTTGAACATGCACGATTTCTATGATTACATAAGAAGACATTTATAGTTACATCAACCTCAAAATCGACTAGAATCGCTACTCTCGACGGGTCTGACGTAGAGTATGTGGACAACTATAAATACCTAGGTGTATGGATAGACTGTAAACTCTCCTTCCAGACTCACATTAAGCATCTCCAATCCAAAATTAAATCTAGAATTGGCTTCCTATTTCGCAACAAAGCCTCCTTCACTCATGCTGCCAAACATGCCCTCGTAAAACTGACTATCCTACCGATCCTTGACTTCGGCGATGTCATTTACAAAATAGCCTCCAACACTCTACTCAGCAAATTGGATGTAGTCTATCACAGTGCCATCCGTTTTGTCACCAAAGCCCCATATACTACCCACCACTGTGACCTGTACGCTCTTGTTGGCTGGTCCTTACTACATATTCGTCGCCAAACCCACTGGCTCCAGGCCATCTATAAATCACTGCTAGGCAAATCCCCGCCTTATCTTAGCTCATTGGTCACCATAGCAACACCCACCCGTAGTATGCGCTCCAGCAGGTATATCTCACTGGTCATCCCCAAAGCCAACACCTCCTTTGGCCGTCACTCCTTCCAGTTCTCTGCTGCCAATGACTGGAACGAACTGCAAAAATATCTGAAGCTGGAGAGTCTTATCTCCCTCACTAACTTTAAGCATCAGTTGTCAGAGCACCTTACCGATCATTGCACCTGTACACAGCCCATCTGAAATTAGCCCACCCAACTACCTCATCCCCGTATTGATATTTATTTTGCTCATTTGCACCCCAGTATCTCTATTTGCTCATCATTTCTTGCACATCTATCATTCCAGTGTTAATACTAATTGTAATTATTTTGCACTATGGCCTATTTATTGCCTTACCTCCATAACTTTCTACATTTGCACACACTGTATATGTATTTTATGTTGTATTTTTGACTTTATGCTTTGTTTTACACCATATGTAACTTTGTGTTGCTGTTTTTATCGCACTGCTTTGCTTTATCTTGGCCAGGTCGCAGTTGTAAATGAGAACTTGTTCACAACTGGCTTACCTGGTTAAATAAAGGTTAAACATCAAAAAATTGGCCATGAATGTGTTACTCATTTTAAGGTTTAATAAATACTGTTACATTAGTTTGTAAGATAGCCATAAATCGAGCAGTGAATTTCAAACACAGATTCAATCACAAAGACCAGGGAGGTTTTCCAATGCCTCGCAAAGAAGGGCACCTATTGGTAGATGGGTAAAAATAAAAATAAAAGCAGACATTGAATATCCCTTTGAGCATGGTGAAGTTATTATTTACACTTTAGATGGTGTATCAATACACCCAGTCACTACAAAGATACAGGCATCCTTCCTAACTCAGTTGGCGGAGAGGAAGGAAACCGCTCAGGGATTTCACAATGATGCCAATGGTGACTTTAAAACAGTTACATAGTTTCATGGCTGCGATAGTAGAAAACTGAGGATAGATTAACAACATTGTACAGTCGTGGTCAAAGGTTTTGAGAATGACACAAGTATTGGTCTTCACAAAGTTCGCTGCTTCAATGTTATGAGATATTTTTGTCAGATGTTACTATGGTATACTGAAGTATAATTACAAGCATTCCATAAGTGTCAAAGGCTTTTATTGACAATTACATTAAGTTTATGCAAAAAGTCAATATTTGCATTGTTGACCCTTCTTTTTCAAGACCTCTGCAATCTGCCCTGGCATGCTGTCAATTAACTTCTGGGCCACATCCTGACTGATGGCAGCCCATTCTTGCATAATCAATGCTTTGAGTTTGTCAGAATTTGTGGGGTTTTGTTTGTCCACCCGCCTCTTGAGGATTGACCACAAGTTCTTAATGGGATTAAGGTCTGGGGAGTTTCCTGGCCATGGACCCAAAATGTTGTTGTTTTGTTCACCGAGCCACTTAGTTATCACTTTTGGTCGTCACCAAACTGTTCTTGGATGGTTGGGAGAAGTTGCTCTCGGAGGATGTGTTGGTACCATTCTTTATTCATGGCTGTGTTCTTAGGCAAAATTGTGAGTGAGCCCACTCCCTTGGCTGAGAAGCAGCCCCACACATGAATGGTCTCAGGATGCTTTACTGTTGGCATTACACAGGACTAATGGTAGCGCTCACCTTGTCTTCTCCGGACAAGGTGTTTTCCGGATGCCCCAAAGAATCGGAAAGTGGATTCATCAGAGAAAATGACTTTACCCCAGTCCTCAGCAGTCCAATCCCTGTACCTTTTGCAGAATATCAGTCTGTCCCTGATGTTTTTCCTGGAGAGAAGTGGCTTCTTTGCTGTCTTTCTTGACACCAGGCCATCCTCCAAAATTATTCGCCTCACTGTGCGTGCAGATGTACTCACACCTGCCTGCTGCCATTCCTGAGCAAGCTCTGCACTGGTGGTGCCCCGATCCCGCAGCTGAATCAACTTTAGGAGACGGTCCTGGTGCTTGCTGGACTTTCTTGGGCGCCCTGACACCTTCTTCACAACAATTGAACCTCTCTCCTTGAAGTACTCGATGATCCGATAAATGGTTGATTTAGGTGCAATCTTCCTAGCAGCAATATCCTTGCCTGTGAAGCCCTTTTTGTGCAAACCAATGATGACGGCACGTGTTTCCTTGCAGGTAACCATGGTTAACAGAGGAAGAACAATGATTTCAAGCACAACCCTCCTTTTAAAGCTTCCAGTCTGTTATTCTAACTCAATCAGCATGACAGAGTGATCTCCAGCCTTGTCCTCGTCAACACTCTCACCTGTGTTAACGAGAGAATCACTGACATGATGGCAGCTGGTGCTTTTGTGGCAGGGCTGAAATGCAGTGGAAATGTTTTTTTGGGATTAAATTCATTTTCATGGCAAAGAGGGACTTTTGATTGATATGTTGGATTCACTCTCCATCTCAACCAAATAGGGTAGGACAAAATCAAATCAAACTTTATTTTAAGTGTATTTTAAGTTTTATTTGATTTAGTCCTATTCTTTGAACTAGATTTTTGGTTGAGATGGAGACGTGAATTCAACATATCATTTATTAATTTGTAGACAAAATGGAATTAAAGCCAGACAAAGTCAGTGGCAGAGTTGGAACTATCCAAGCAGAAGATACTGTGAGGGAAAAAAGTATTTGATCCCCTGCTGATTTTGTACGTTTGCCCACTGACAAATAAATTATCAGTCTATAATTTTAATGGTAGGTTTATTTGAAAAGTGAGAGACAGAATAACAACAAAAAAATCCAGAAAAATGCATGTCAAAAATGTTATAAATTGATTTGCATTTTAATGAGGGAAATAAGTATTTGACCCCTCTGCAAAACATGACTTAGTACTTGGTGGCAAAACCCTTGTTGGCAATCACAGAGGTCAGATGTTTCTTGTAGTTGGCCACCAGGTTTGCACACATCTCAGGAGGGATTTTGTCCCACTCCTCTTTGCAGATCTTCTCCAAGTCATTAAGGTTTCGAGGCTGATGTTTGGCAACTTGAACCTTCAGCTCCCTCCACAGATTTTCTATGGGTATAAGGTCTGGAGACTGCCTAGGCCACTACACGACCTTAATGTGCCCCTTCTTGAGCCACTCCTTTGTTGCCTTGGCCGTGTGTTTTGGGTCATTGTCATGCTGGAATACCCATCCACGACCCATTCTCAATGCCCTGGCTGAGGGAAGGAGGTTCTCACCCAAGATTTGACGGTACATGGCCCCGTCCATCGTCCCTTTGATGCGGAGAAGTTGTCCTGTCACCTTAGTGAGATCTTGCATGGAGCCCCAGGCCGAGGGAGATTGACAGTTATTTTGTGTTTATTCCATTTGCGAATAATCACACCAACTGTTGTCACCTTCTCACCAAGCTGATTGGCGATGGTCTTGTAGCCCATTCCAGCCTTGTGTAGGTCTACAATCTTGTCCCTGACATCCTTGGAGAGCTCTTTAGTCATGGCCATGGTGGAGAGTTTGGAATCTGATTGATTGATTGCTTCTGTGGACAGGTGTCTTTTATACAGGTAACAAACTGAGATTAGGAGCACACCCTAATCTCAGCTCGTTACCTGTATAAAAGACACCTGGGAGCCAGAAATCTTTCTGATTGAGAGGGGGTCAAATACTTATTTCCCTCATTCAAATGCAAATCAATTTATAACATTTTTGACATGCGTTTTTCTGGATTTTTTTGTTGTTATTCTGTCTCTCACTGTTCAAATAAACCTTGATTTAAATTATAGACTGATCATTTCTTTGTCAGTGGGCAAACGTACAAAATCAGCAGGGGATCAAATACTTTTTTCCCTCACTATACATCTCCTTCAAATGTTGATATTTGGTTGCGTTGACAACCAAACACAATTTAATATCCAGTTTGTCTACAAATTAATAATTGATATGTTCAATTCATGTCTCCATCTCAACCAAAAATCAAAGTTAATGAATAGGATCAAATCAATTCAAATGCAAATCAAAATTTAATTTAATTTAGTCCTATTCTTTAACTTTGATCTTTGGTTGACATGGAGACGTGAATCCAACATATGAATTAACTTGAAGATTACATTTAAAATCAACCAAAGCTTGAAACCCTAGGCCTATATGTATTGTCTATTTTTAGTTGCACCCTGGGTTGAATTGAAAGAATAGCTGTTGATGACTTATTGACTTTGCAAATGCTATGTAGGCCTAAATATATAGTATCATTGATGATATATGATTTTTAAAGTATGGTTACATTTCATTTGCTCTGCTAAAACTACCTTTTCAAATGACTCCGATAGCAACAGTGAATCTATTTAGCATTAACAGATCTCTCAATAATCATTCTCACGATAGCACATTGGCAGTAGTCAGTGATAGGAGGTGCTGCCAAGGCTATGGTTTTCTTTTTCTGGATTTAGCGTTGAAGATCTGACGTTGTTTCAAAGGTACAAACTCAACATATTTTATACAAGGTGTTGTGTGGTGAAAATTGGTCGCCATGTTGCCAAAATCCAAAACAGCAGTTTACGTTGATGACTTTTTTCAAATCAAATGTATTTACCACGTAGATTCCACATCACAATAGGTTGACAAATTACGTTGAAACAATTTTGATTCAACCAGTTTGTGCCCAGTGGGATGTTAGGATATTCACATCAGTGCTTTCTCAGAACAGTATGAAAATGTATGCACTCACTAACTGTAAGTCGCTCTGGATAAGAGTGTCTGCTCAATGACTAAAATGTAAAAATGTAAATGAAACAGAGATACAGTGCCTTCGGAATGTATTCAGACCCCTTGACTTTTTCCACATTTTGTTATGTTACAGCCTTATTCTAAAATTGATTAAATTGTGTTTTTTCCTCATCAATCTACACACAATACCCCATAATGATGAAGCAAAATCAGGTTTTTAGAACTTTTTGCAAATTTATAAAAAATAGAAACCTGAAATATAACATTTACATAAGTATTCAGACCCTTTACTCAGTACTTTGTTGAAGCACCTTTGGCAGCGATTACAGCCTCGAGTCATTTTGGGTATGACGCTACAAGCTTGCCACACCTGTATTTGGGGAGTTTCTCCAATTCTTCTCTGCAGCTCCTCTCAAGCTCTGTCAGGTTGGATGGGGAGTGTTGCTGCAGAGCTATTTTCAGGTCTCTCCAGAGATATTCGATCAGGTTCAAGTCCGGGCTCTGACTGGGCCACTCAAGGATATTCAGAGAATTGTCCCGAAGCCACTCCTGCGTTGTCTTGTCTGTGTGCTTAGGGTTATTGTCCTGTTGGAAGATGAACCTTCACCCCAGTCTGAGGTCCTGAATGCTCTGGAGCAGGTTTTAATCAAGGATCTCTCTGTACTTTGCTCCGTTCATCTTTCCCTTGATCCTGACTAGTTTGCCAGTTGCTGCCGCCACCATGTTTCACCGTAGGGATGGTGCCAGGTTTCCTCCAGACGTGATGCTTGGCATTCAGGGAAAAGAGTTCAGTCTTGGTTTCATTAGACCAGATAATCTTTTTTCTCATGATCTGAGAGTTTAGCCTTTTGGCAAACTCCAAGTGGGCTGTCATGTGCCTTTTACTGAGGAGTGGCTTCCGTCTGTGTAATGAATACTCAGGGAGAAAAAGGTGTAGATTCACGCGCAGAGCGCGGCAGGTGTTTATTTCGCCATCGCAAAAGGCAGGAATCGTGGTCACAGGCAGGCAATGGTCATACACAGGTAGGCAAACAGGTAGGTGAAACAAAACTAGGACTGAAGGCTAAAACTGGTTCTCACAAACGAGCTAGAAAAAGGCTTAGTGGAGTCAAAACGAACAATACCTCACAAGGCACAAACAGAATGAACTGAACTAAATAAGGAGCTAATGAGTCCAGGTGAGTAACTAACACAGGTGAAGTCAATGAACAAAAATGAAAGACAGGGCTACGTTCAAGAACACAAAGAAATAGGGCTACGTTCAAGAACACAAGGTTGACTAAGAAAATAAATACAGAACCTTACAGTCCCGCCACTCTATGATAAAGGCCTGATTGGTGGAGTTCTGCAGAGATGGTTGTCCTTCTGGAAGGTTCTCCCATCTCAACAGAGGAACTCTGGAGCTCTGTCATAGTGACCATCGGTTTCTTGGTCACCTCCCTGACCAAGGCCCTTCTCCCCCGATTGCTCAGTTTGGCCGGGAAGCCAGCTCTAGGAAGAGTCTTGGTGGTTCCAAACTTCTTCCATTTAAGAATGATGGAGGCCACTCTAGTCTTGGGGACCTTCAATGTTGCAGAAATTTTTTGGTACCCTTCCCCAGATCTGTGCCTCGACACAATCCTGTCTCGGAGTTCTAAGGATAATTCCTTTGACCTCATGGCTTGGTTTTTGGTCTGACATGCACTGTCAACTGTTGGACCTTGTATAGACAGGTGTCATTTCCAAATCATGTCCAATCAATCAACAGGATGCACCTGAGCTCAATTTCGATTATCATAGCAAAGGGTCTGAATACTTATGTAAATAAGATTTTTCTGTTTTTTATTTGTTATACAATTGCTAAAATGTCTAAAAAACTATTTTCATTTTGTCATTATGGGGTACTGTATGTAGATTGATGAGAATGTTTATTTATTTAATCCATGTTAGAATAAGGCTGTAACGTAACAAAATGTGGAAAAAGTCAAGGGGTCTGAATACTTTCTGAAGGCACTGTAGATGCTCCGGTCAGTTCCAATGTCTCACATGGTCACACACACATACACTTATCCACTCTGCCCACTGGAAATGAAATGTAATGGACAGCACGGCTCCGGCCTGAAAATCAGCCTGGGCTATAAAATCAGTCAGAGCAGACCATCCGCAGGGGCACTGAAAATGAACTACATACCTTTTAGATTGTATCATATCTATTGTATTTAGAACACTGATCACTGTTTGATACTGTTGTGGTCATCTCTCTCTCTCTCTCTCTCTCTCTCTCTCTCTCTCTCTCTCTCTCTCTCTCTCTCTCTCTCTCTCTCTCTCTCTCTCTCTCGCTCTCTCTCTCTCTTCTCTCTCTCTCTCTCTTCTCTCCCTCTCTCTCTCTCTCTCTCTCTCTCACTTCTCTATCTCTCTCTCTTTCTCTCTCTCTCTCTTTCTCTCTATCTTCTCTATTCTCTGTATGTCTCTGTCTCTCAATTCAATTCAATATAAGGGCTTTATTGGTATGGGAAACATATGTTAACATTGCAAAAGCAAGTGAAGTAGATAGTAAACAAAAGTGAAACAGACAATAATTATTATCAGTAAACATTACACTCAGAAGTTCCAAAGACATTTCAAATGTAAGAGTATGTCTATATACAGTGTTGTAACAATGTGCAAATGGGAAAATTCATAAACATAAATATGGGTTGTATTTACAATGGTGTCTGTTCTTCACTGGTTGCCCTTTTCTTGTGGCAACAGGTCACAAATATTGCTACTGTGATGGCACAATGTGGTATTTCCCCCAGTAGATAAGGGAGTTTATCAAAATTGGGTTTGTTTTCGAATTCTTTGTGGATCTGTGTAATCTGAGGGAAATATGTGTCAGGAGGTTAGGAAGTGCAGCTCAGTTTCAACCTCATTTGTCTTCTCTTGAGAGCCAGGTCTGCCAAGGCTATGCTCACTGAGTCTGTACATAGTCAAAGCTTTCCTTAAGTTTGGGTCAGTCACAGTGGTCACTGTGTACTCTCTGTTTAGGGCCAAGTAGCATTCTAGTTTGCTCTGTTTTTTGGTTAATTCTTTCCAATGTGTCAAGTCATTCTCTTTTTGTTTTCTCATGATTTGCTTGGGTCTAATTGTGTTGTTGTCCTGGGGCTCGATGGGGTCTGTTTGTGTTTGTGAACAGAGCCCCAGGACCAGCTTGCTTAGGGGACTCTTCTCCAAGTTAATCTCTCTGTAGGTGATGGCTTTGTTATGGAAGGTTTGGGAATCGCTTCCTTTTAAGTGGTTATATAATTTAACAGCTCTTTTTTGGATTTTGATCATTAGCGGGTATCGGCCTAATTCTGCTCTGCATGCATTATTTGGTGTTTTCCGTTGTACACTGAGGATATTTTCGCAGAATTCTGCATGCAGAGTCTCAATTTGGTGTTTGTTCCATTTGTAAGGGGTGTGTTGGTGCCAATTTCTCCTCTTTCTACCCCTTCGACTAGGGTGGTAGTTGCAAATGTGCCTCTGTTTATTGCGGATGATCAAATCAGGAAGGAGCTGAGTCATTTTGGTAATTTTGCTAGTGGTTTTCGTGTACTGTCGGCAGGTTTACAGGCAGATGCCGTCAAACATGTTGTTTCGTTCCGGAGGCAAGAGGCAAGTGTTCATGTTTCTGTTGAATGTGCATTTTAAATTGAGGCATAGGGAGGGGCTCTACGCAGGGTTTGCCAGCATAGATAGTCTACTGTGCTTTGAGTGTGGGGATTTGGGG
Organism: Coregonus clupeaformis; assembly: GCF_020615455.1. Taxonomy (NCBI): domain Eukaryota; kingdom Metazoa; phylum Chordata; class Actinopteri; order Salmoniformes; family Salmonidae; genus Coregonus; species Coregonus clupeaformis. The sequence continues at coordinate 17,179,256 of NC_059192.1, read as the reverse complement.
AATAAGAGCTTTGCGTGCCCACATAAAGGTTGTAGACAAGGTGAGGGTGCTAGCACCAGTGGGGGAAATCGAGGTCAACGTGCAGGGGGCCATGAGACGCAGGCAGCAGAGGCTGGGCCTATTCATGCTACAGATGGTGAGGTAGATGAGGCTGGGTCTAGTCATGCTATAGATGGTGGTGTAGATGAGGCTGGGTCTAGTCATGTTATGGATGGGGGTATAGCTGAGACTGGGTCTAGTCATCCTATGGATTGTGGTGTAGATGAGGCTGGATCTAGTCATGTTATGGATGGTGGTGTAGATGAGGCTGGGTCTAGTCATGTTATGGATGGGGGTATAGCTGAGACTGGGTCTAGTCATGTTATGGATGGTGGTGTAGCTGAGACTGGGTCTAGTCATGTCATGGATGGTAGTGTAGATGAGGCTGGGCCTAATCATGTCATGGATGGTGGTGTAGGTGAGGCTGGGTCTAGTCATGTCATGGATGGTGGTGTAGATGAGGCTGGGCTTAGTCAGGTTATGCTAATGGTTGAGGAGAGTATAGTGGGGAAGAGTAAGCGACTAGGGGGTGTGGAGGAGGGTGTCAAGCGGAAGAGGAAAAACGGGGAGAAGAAAGGAGGTGGGAGGGGAGAGGCTTGTGTGGTGAAAGGCACCAAGGAACCTTTGCCTGGTGCTGGGGGGAAGGCCCCGACTAGAGAGGAAGGGCAGGTGGTCAGGATGGGAGATGGAGATGAGGAGGAGGGAAGTGAATCTGAGGAAGAGGAAGATAGGGAGGCTTTCTTTTCATACTCCTCCTCAATGGGTCCAGAGCTGACAGCCAGTCATGCAGAGGGGTCAAAGTGCATGGTGAGGGAACTGTCAAGTTTCTTGAATGAGACTAAAGGGAAAATGTTAATCTTTAAGTTTTTTTTAGCAATCCGGGAAAGTTTGTAAGATCAGTACAACACGCTATGTAAAATGAGGGTTATGGTGTCCTCTCACCCAGGAAATGGTTTAGGTAGAGGAAGTGGGTCACAACCGTGCGTAAAGGTGTACCTTCCGACACTGTTTAGATGAAAGTTTTCTTTCTGGCCCATGGGCTTTTTGAGCTTTGCTCTTGATCTCTTTCTTTGCTGGCTTTTCTCCCACTTCTTATGGAGACTCTTTGGGTAGGCTCGCTTAATATTAATGGCGCCAGAGATTCTGTGTCATGAGTGAAACTGTGATTCATGTGTTTTCTGTGTGCGCCAGGTTAATGCCTTTAATGTCTCTGTTGGAATGTCTGTGTGAGAGGTTGGGGGTGGAGTTTGCTGTCGGGATGTTTATAATGGGGTACAGGTATTCAGATAAGGAAAATAGCAAATGTGTGTTGTTGAATTTTCTATTTGCTCAGGCAAAGTTGGGTATTTGACTAACAAGGAGGAACAGGGTCAAAGGTGGGGGGATAACAGACCCTTTACTATTATTTAATGGGATGGTCTCTGCGCGCCTTAGGGTGGAATTTAAGTTCTATAAAATTATAAAAAGTATGGAGATGTTTCAAGAGATATGGTGTGTTGGGGGGCTGTCTGTATGTCTCTTTCTATCTATCTATCTATCTATCTATCTATCTATCTATCTATCTATCTATCTCTCTCTCTCTCTCTCTCTCTCTCTCTCTCTCTCTCTCTCTCTCTCTCTCTCTCTCTCTCTCTCTCTCTCTCTCTCTCTCTCTCTCTCTCTCTCTCTCTCTCTGTCTCTCTGTCTCTCTGTCTCTCTCAATTCAATTCAATTTGCTTTATTGGCATGACTTAACAAAGTACATATTGCCAAAGCTTACTTTGGATATTTACACTATTAACATAATTAAAATAATAATAATCAATATTGTCAACGGGACAACAGTAACAACAATAACCAAGGGTCAAAAATAATGGTGCAGTGGTTGCAGAGCCTTTCCTCTACAGGGTGCCAGGTTTTCCTGTGTCTACCCTTCTCAATGGCAAGGCTGTGCTTACTGAGCCTGTACTTTGTCAAGGTTTTTCTACGGTTTTGATCAGTAACCATGGTCAAATAGTTAGCCACGGTGTACTGTCGATTTAGGGCCAGATAGCACTGCATTTTACTTTGTTCTTGTGCTTGTGTTTCCCAATAAGCAATGTAGTTTTGTTTTGACTGTGTTGTCATTTGGTTTATTCTGATTGATTGGATGTTCCGGTCCTGAGGCTTCAATGTGTTAGTAGAACAGGTTTGTGAACTCAGCCCCAGGACCAGCTGGATGAAGGGACTATTTTCTTTGCTCAGCACTTGGCATTGCAGGGCTTGGTGATGATCTGAGAGGGGGTCACTGTATTTTAGATGTTTCCAAAATGCAATCTATCTCTCTCTGTCTCTCTCTCTGCATGCTGGGAGTGTTTGGTGCATGCTGGGAATTGTTTGAGTGAGTGCTAAGTGCGAGTGTTGTGTAGAGTTAGATATCCTGGGTTTTCCTTTTCTTGGTGATATCCTTTTTTTCTTCTATGCATGATTAAGGTTATTATTTATATTTTCTTGTTGTGGTAGAATTAAGTATATTGTTTTTCGTGTCGAAATTACGCTGATTTTGGTGGGGATGGCGGCCCAAATGGTGACGCCGTCCCTGTCACTTCGGCACGGCTTTAGGTGTGTTACTGAAGCTACTGTCACGGTGGAGGAGGTTCTGGTCGCCGTAGGAGAGAAGGTAGGATATGAGAATGTTGCTTATGCGTCACGGATGAATAAAGTGGTGGTGGTATTTCTTAAAGAAGAGCGCCTTGTTGATCGTATGGTTGAGCATGGCGTACTTCTTAAAGGAATGTTTATTCAAGTTACGCCGCTTTTTTCTCCGTCAACAAGGGTAACGATTTCAAATGTACTGCCGTTTATTCCAAATGAGCGATTGGAGCGCGAGTTATTGCGCTTTGGGAAGTTTGCAAGTTCAATTAAGGTTGTCCCATTGGGTTGCAAACACCCGGCGTTGAAACAGGTTATGTCGTTTCGGCGACAGGTGTTTTTGGACTCACCGGAGCAGACTTTGGAGTTAGCGTTTAAAGTCAAGTATGACAATAGACTGTATATGGCTTATGCTAGTACGGGTAGTCAACGGTGTTTTGAGTGTGAGGATGTTGGTCATAAGCGACATGCTTGCCCGAAAAGGGAGAAGGCAGAGGGAGGGGCGCAGGTGGTCCTCGTAATGCCTGGGCCCACTGATGTAGGGAGAGGTGGGCTGACAGCGGTAGAGCAGCCACAAGCATCTGTTGCTGAGGAACAAGTTGTCTATGTTGAGGGCACAGAGTTGCAACTTGTACCAGAGGGAAATGTTATGCAGCAGAAACATATTGTTGTAGAAGGTAAGGATGGATCTGAAGGGCCATTTCCTCAGACTGGTGAGGAGGTGCCCAGTACGAGTGCTGGGGTACAGGAGGGGGTTCATGTGGAGCTAATCTCCCAGGTAGTGGAGGAGATGCCCACTACAAGTAATGGGTTACAGGAGAGGGTTCATGTGGAGCTAATCTCCCAGGTAGTGGAGGAGATGCCCACTACGAGTAATGGGGTTCAGGTGGGGCTAGTCTCCCAGGTAGTGGAGGAGATGCCTGGTACGAGTGATGGGGGGCAAGTGGGGAGTGTTGAAAGGGATGTGGTAGAGGGGAGTCAGTGGTCTGTGGCCTCAGTTGAGGAGGATCAGGAGAAGGATATGGATATCGCTCTTGATACGATATCAGCTGGTGAGGACTCAATTTACGATCTAGAGGAGGTAAATGGGTTTCTTGATCAGACTTTTGGGAAATCTGTCAAATTGGCAGATTATTTTGATGTTGATAAGTTTGTGAGGTCAGCTGTGATGTTACAGAAGACGGTGGGGTTAGACCTGTTAAGTGAGAAGAAGTGGTTTCGCTTGAGGAAATTTGTTACTGCTGTTGCAGCAGCAAAAGGTGGTGGGAAACGTGGTCAGGTTAAGAGAATTTAAATAATGATGATGATTATGCCTCATAGGGTGTTCTATTCTCTTTGTCTGGTTTCTCTGTGGTTTCTTCTGCTTTTCCTTTTTATTTTCTATATGGAGGTACTAAGGGTAGGTTCTCTCAATATTAATGGGGGAAGGGACAGGAATAAGAGGGCTTGGGTATTAGAAGTAATAAAACAGAAAAGGCTTAATGTAGTTTTCCTACAGGAGACACATAGTGATGAGGAAAATGAGGTTGACTGGGGTATGTGGTGGGAGGGGCAGCATATACTCAGTCATGGTACTAATTTCAGTGCTGGGGTGGCAATCTTGTTTTCTTCAGGCTTAGGGGTGACTGTGGTATCTACAACAGAGATTGTCAAGGGTTGGGTTTTATTGGTCAAGGTGGATGTTATGTTTTTTTTTTTTTTGAATGTTTATGCTCCTAATGAGGGTACAGCGCGTATTGTTGGTTTTGATAAAATAAAGGAAACCTTAAGACAGTGTGACCAAGAGGGGTGGATGGTTTTAGGGGTGGACTGGAACTGTACAGTGGATTTTACTGTTGATCGCACCGCTGAAGACCCTCACCTGCGGTCAGCCACTTGCCTGTCTGGTCTGTTAACTGAGTTTGAGCTTTCTGATGTGTGGAGAGTAAGGAATGCAAAAGTTAGGCAGTACACATGGCTGAAAGTTAATGAAGGTCATGTCAGTGCAGCAAGGTTAGACAGGTTGTATGTATCTGAGCAATACTGTAGTAGGGTTGGAAGGTGTGACATTACTCCTGTGGGTTTCTCTGATCACCATATTGTCACTGTTGATATTCACTTGTCCTGTCCACGAAGGTCATCATCTTATTGGTATTTTAATGTTAAATTGTTACATGATGTCATGTTTTGTGAAAGGTTTTTGTTGTTTTGGGAAAAATGGAGGGTTACAAAAGGGAATTTTGATTCCTTGAGACAATGGTGGGAGGTTGGGAAGGCCCAAATACGATTATTTTGTCAACAGTATACTGCTCTGTCTCGAATTGAAGTTAAAGAGACTATCAGGGCCCTTGAACAGGACATCAAATCTATTGAATTGAAGTTGCTCACTCAGAATGACCCCGGACTAGTCATGAACTTACAGGACAAGAAACATGAACTGAGGTCGTTTCTGCATGAAAGAGTGAAGGTTGCCTTGATTAGGTCTCGTTTCGCTTCCCTCAAGGATATGGATGCTCCTAGTGCTTTAAAAAAAAACCTAGGACAGTCGACATTGCAACGTAAACAGATTGTCTGCCTTCGTCTCCCTGATGGGAAGGTGACCACGGATGACAGTGAAATGCGTCAACATGCCGTGGATTTCTATTCTGCCATCTATAAGGCGGAGGATTGTGACTCTGTGTACTGAACAGTTGTTACACGGTCTTCCTCAATTGGGACCTGAGCAAAGAGTCGCATTGGACTCTGACATTACACTGCAAGAGCTGTCCACAGCAGTTATGCAGCTCTCAACAGGCCGAGCCCCTGGCATTGATGGTTTACCATCTGAGTTTTATAAGCACTTTTGGGGGTCTATTGGGGAGGATTTTTATGAAGTGGTGTGTGAATCTTTTCATGAGGGCTCTCTTCCTGTATCTTGTCAACGTGCAGTACTTTCACTGTTGCCAAAAAAGGGGGATTTGGCTCTCATAAAAAATTGGAGACCTGTTGCTTTGCTGTGTGCAGAATATAAAATTGTTTCTAAATGTCTCAAACAGGTTGAAAGAGTATCTGGGATTGTTGGTCCACAAGGACCAGTCCTACTGTGTACCTGATCGCTCTATTGTTGACAACTTGTTTCTAATAAGAGATGTTTTAGACATTTGTAAACTGTCTGATGTAAATGTGGGTTTACTTTCTTTGGATCAGGAGAAGGCTTTTGATCGTGTGGACCACCAGTACTTGTTTAAAACAATGAAAGCCTTTGGGTTTGGGAATGTTTTTTTTGTCTTGGATGAATTTACTGTATGCTGGGGCCTCGTGTATGGTGAAGGTGGGGGGTGGTTTGAGTTGCCCCATCCCTGTCCAAAGGGGCATCAGGCAGGGATGCCCAATTTCAGGGCAGTTATATAGTCTGGCGATTGAACCAATGCTTTGTTTTTTAAGAGCGAGGCTTACTGGTTTCTCTGTGCCAGGGGTTATGAAGGGTCCCACGATAGCACTGTCTGCGTATGCAGATGACGTGACAGTTTTTATTACAGGGGGTGAGGATGTTAAGGTTCTCTCAAACGCTTTAAATGTGTATGAGGGGGCCTCCTCAACTAGAGTCAATTGGGGAAAGAGTGAAGCGCTGTGGGCAGGCCAGCTTCAGATGGGGTCCGCTCCACGGTTACCAGGGGGGCTTCAGTGGGGCAGAGATGGGATGAAGACTTTGGTTTTTTTTCTAGGCTCCGATGTCTTTCAGAAAAAGAACTGGGAGGGTGTAGTGGAGAAAGTGTGTGCCAGACTGTCAAGATGGAAATGGGTGCTGCCCCAGCTGTCTTATAGGGGAAGGGTACTGGTAGCTAATAATCTTGCTGCCTCTACCCTGTGGCACAGACTAATGATTTTGCAGCCACCAAAGGGTCTGATACAAGAGCTTCAGAGGACCCTTGTCAATTTCTTCTGGTCTGGACAACATTGGATTAAAGCTTCAGCCCTGTACTTGCCACTGCACGAGGGTGGGCAAGGCCTGGTGGACATTTCTTCTAGGATCATGGCTTTCCGGCTTCAAGCAGTACAGAGATTGTTGTACAGTGACGGTTCTAGCTGGGTTGACACAGCCTACACATTGATGAGGAGAGCGGGCTGTTTGGGCTTAGACAAGCAACTTTTCCTCTTAAAGCTGGAGGGGGAGAGTTGCCTGGCCTGACTCCATTTTATGAGTCTGTTATGCAGGCTTGGAGAGTTCTGGTCAAGTCCCGTAAGGCCTGCACGCCACCAGGGATGTGGCTTTTTGAAGAGCCTCTTTTTCATAACACTGCCATCCAGTCCCGTGTTCTGGGTTCAGCTAGCCTACGTTCATGCCTGTTAGGCGTGGGGTGTACTAAGCTGGGTCATCTGATGCGGAACAGGAATAGGTCGTTGGAGGAGCAGGGAGAAAGAGCGGGGATACGATCGTCTCGCCTACTGAGGAAGGTCATCGCTGAGGTCTGTGACTCCTTGCCAGTACTTCATCTGCAGTATGTGACTGACACTTCCAATTCTGATCGGTGGAAGGAGGGTCTGGATTATGTGTTCCCTGCACTGATTGTTAGTGCTGCGGCGGGGGCATTCGAGGAGGACGTGGGGATGCTGCTTTCCTTTGATACCCCAGAGCTGGGGGAGTTCAAGGAGGTGGGAAAGAAGGCCATGTACAGAATATGTGTAAAGGTGTCCCATGCCTCTTCCCTGGAAGGGGTAAAATCGACGAGGTGGGCGGGTGTGCTTGGTCCAGGTGCCTCCCCAAAAGGCTGTTGGCGATCATTATACAAACTGCCTATTGATAAGAGGACAGCTGACCTCCAATGGAGGATAATACATGGAGCCATAGCCACCAACATCCATCTGGTACACCTGGATCCTACTGTTGGGGAGGAGTGTCCATTCTGTGCTGAGTCTGAAACTCTGGCACATCTGTTTTTACAGTGTCCCAGGTTGGTCGGGATGATTGACCTGATCACTAATTGGTTCTCAACGTTGGGAGAGGTTCTCTCTTCTCCACTGTATATATTTGGGCCAAAGTACAGGTTTAGCCAAAAAGGTGTAGTTGTGTTGCTTAATTTTGTGTTAGGGGCAGCAAAATTAGTGATATGGAAGACCCGAAAGAACAGTATTCGGGGACAGGGGTCTGTGGATGTGGTGGGAATGCTGGAGGGAATGTTGGCAGCGAGAATAAGGGTTGAGTTTGCCTATTATAAACTTGTCAACAATATTGATATTTTTATGAGTATATGGGGTATTCAGAGGCTGTTGTGTTTAGTAACTGTGGAGGAGGAATTGGAGTTGTGTTTTTAATTGATGTGTAACTATGGTTTTGTATGAGTATTTATTGTGTGGTGGGCTCCCAGACCCAATACATTTTTACATTTTTTTACATTTTTATAAAGATTATTAAAAACTCTAAAAAATCTCTCTCTCTCCCCCAGATGTGGGTGGTCCTGCAGACCCCATCGCCCCCACCATAATCATCCCCCCCAGGAATACCAGTGTAGTGTCAGGCACATCTGAAGTCACCATGGAGTGTGTCGCCAACGCAAGGTAAACCCACCCCCCGAGGCCCACTGTGACAACATACTCTAGCTGTCACTCCCTAGTCTCTACTCTGTCATCATCTGTTGTGTTCCTGCCAGACTGATCATCTGTTGTCTTCCTACCAGACTGGTTGGTTTTGATGAATCATTTTGCGACAACTTTTTTTATGCAAATGTGTAATGAGTGATTAATGAGTCAAATACTAATCTGTCTGTATTTGTCTGATGCAATGCACAAAGATATTCGGTAAATAGATTTGTGTCTTTCAAATATCATGAGTGTCTCTCTGTCTCTCTCTGTCTCTCTCTCTTCTATCCCAGACCGCTGATCAAACTCAGCATCACATGGAGGAAGAACAGGGTTCTGGTCACCAGTGGTTTGAGTGACTTCAACCGCAGACTGACCATTATCAGCCCTGTGGTCAGTGACTCAGGGTTCTACGAGTGTGAGGCGGTCCTCCGGAGCAGCAGTGTGCCGTCTGTCAACGCTGGGGCCAACCTACATGTTCAAGGTAAGAATATATCTGGGGCCTAGGCCAACCTACATGTACAAGGAATGACTCTGGGGCTTAGGCCAACCTACATGAACAAAGTATGACTCTGGGGCCTTGGCCAACTACATGTACAAGGTAAGAATATATCTGGGGCCTAGGCCATCCTACATGAACAAAGTACGACTCTGGGGCCTTGGCCAACCTACATGTACAAGGTAAGAATATATCTGGGGCCTAGGCCAACCTACATATACAAAGTACGACTCTGGGGCCTTGGCCAACCTACATGTACAAGGTAAGAATATATCTGGGGCCTAGGCCAACCTACATATACAAAGTACGACTCTGGGGCCTATCTGGGGAATATTTACATGTACAGCGTAAGCATGGCAGAATATTAAACAGTTTTTATTTGTGTTTAGTTTGATTTGTGTTTATGAATTTACAATCCACACAGATTCTGAAGGTGAAATCATATCTTGAGAAACAGGGGTGTTGTAATTCAAGGTTTTGGGGAAATCATGCAACGTTCAGGAGATTGTGTGAGACTTTAAGGACTCCTCAAGGTTTTTATTTGATACAGCTGTCTGACAAATACCTCACCATATCTCTCTCTTCTTCAGAGCCTCCCCAGTTTGTGAAGGAACCAGAGAAACACATCACTGCTGAGATGGAGAAAATTGTGGATATCCCCTGTCAGGCACGAGGTGAGACACATGCACATATATATACACTACCGTTCAAAAGTTTGGGGTCACTTAGGAATTTAACTTGTTTTCGAAAGAAAAGCTAATGTTTTGTCCAATAAAATAACATCAAATTGACCAGAAATACAGTGTAGACATTGTTAATGTTGTAAATGGCTATTGTAGCTGGAAACTGCTGATTTTTAATGGAATATCTACATAGGCGTACAGAGGCCCATTGTCAGCAACCATCAGTCCTGTGTTCCAATGGTACGATGTGTTTGCTAATCCAAGTTTATGATTTTAAAAGGCTAATTGATCATTAGAAAACCCTTTTGTAATTATGTTAGCACAGCTGAAAACTGTTGTTCTGATTAAAGAAGCAATAAAACTGGCCTTTTTGAGACTAGTTGAGTATCTGGAGCATCAGCAATTGTGGGTTCGATTACAGGCTCAAAATGGGCAGAAACAAATAACTTTCTTCTGAAACTCGTCAGTCTATTCTTGTTCTGAGAAATGAAGGCTATTCCATGCGAGAAATTGCCAAGAAACTGAAGATCTTGTACAACGCTGTGTACTACTCCCTTCACAGAACATCGCAAACTGGCTCTAACCAGAATAGAAAGAGGAGTGGGAGGCCCCGGTGCACAACTGAGCAAGAGGACAAATACATTAGAGTAGTTTGAGAAAAAGACGCCTCACAGGTCCTCAACTGGCAGCTTCATTAAATAGTACCCGCAAAACACCAGTCTCAACGTCAACAGTGAAGAGGCGACTCCGGGATGCTGACCTTCTAGGCATAGTTGCAAAGAAAAAGCCATATCTCAGACTGCCCTTCTTAATCTTTTCTTTTTATTGGCCAGTCTGAGATATGGCTTTTTCTTTGCAACTCTGTCTAGAGTTTAGAGCATGATCACACGTGTATCTGTCTGTGTCTATGTTGGTGAATCTATGCCCCACATGTCTACATATACAGGTGTGTGTGTGTGTGTGTGTGTGTGTGTGTGTGTGTGTGTGTGTTTGATTAAATGTCCCATTTACAGGTGTGTGTTTGATTAAATGTCCCTACATATCCACATATACAGGTGTGTGTGTGTTTGATTAAATGTCCCCACATGTCCATATATGCAGGTATGTGTGTGTTTAATGCTTCCCCAGTATTTAACTACTTCCATCCCTCCTATAGGTGTACCTCAGCCAGACATTGTGTGGTATAAGGATGCGGTACCCATCTGCCCAGTGAAGACCCCCAGGTATAGGGTGTTAGTGGGGGGCAGTTTGCAGGTCAACGGCCTTCTGCCCGACGACACAGGGATGTTCCAATGCTTTGCACGGAACCTAGCAGGAGAAGTGCAGACCAACACCTACCTGGCTGTCACTAGTGAGTTTACCTGCTGTTCTTTAATAGTTTCACTCATTTTACTCTGTCTACAACTCTTTTCACTCCTTTTACTCTGTCTACAACTATTTTCACTCCTTTTACACTGACTACATCGTGGTCCACTCCTTTTACTCTGTCTATATCTACTTTCACTCCTTTTGCAACTATTTTAACTCCTTTTACTCTGTCTATATCTACTTTCACTCCTTTTGCAACTATTTTAACTCCTTTTACTCTGTCTACAACTCTTTTCACTCCTTTTACTCTGTCTACAAATCTTTTCACTCATTTTACTCTGTCTACAACAATTTTTACTCCTTTTACACTGTTTACAACTACTTTCACTCCTTTTATTCTGTCTACAACTGTTTTCACTCCTTTTACTCTGTCTGCAACTCTTAACTCATTTACTCTGTTTACAACTATTTTTACAAATTTTACTATGTCTACAACTATTTTTACTAATTTTACTCTGTCTGCAACTCTTTTCACTCCGTTTACTCTGTCTACAACTGTTTTCACTCCTTTTACTCTGTCTGCAACTCTTAACTCATTTACTCTGTTTACAACTATTTTTACTAATTTTACTCTGTCTACAACTATTTTCAATCATTTTACTCTGTCTACAACGATTTTCACTCCATCTACTCTGTCTACAACACTTTTCACTCATTTTAATCTGTCTACAACTATTTTAACTCCTTTTACTCTGTGTACCACTCTTTTCACTCATTTTACTCTGTCTACAACTCTTTTCACTCCTTTAATATTTTCCCTCCTTTTACTCTCTCTACAACTCTTTTCACTCCTTTTACTCTCTCTGCAACTGTTTTCACTCATTTTACTCTGTCTACAACTATTTTAACTCATTTAAACTGTTTACAACTATTATTACTAATTTTACTCTGTCTACAACTATTTTTACTAATTTTACTCTTCCGCAACTATTTTTACTCATTTTACTCTGTCTGCAACTATTTTTACTCATTTCATCTGTTTACAACTATTTTTACAAATTTTACTCTGTCTGCAACTATTTTCACTCCTTTAATATTTTCCCTCCTTTTACTCTCTCTGTAACTATTTTCACTCATTTTACTCTCTCTGCAACTGTTTTCACTCATTTTACTCTGTCTACAACTCTTTTCACTCCTTTTAATCTGTTTACAACTGTTTTCACTCATTTTACACTGTCTACAACTCTTTTCACTCATTTTACTCTGTCTACAACTCTTTTAACTCATTTAAACTGTTTACAACTATTATTACTAATTTTACTCTGTCTACAACTATTTTTACTAATTTTACTCTTCCGCAACTATTTTTACTCATTTTACTCTGTCTGCAACTATTTTTACTCATTTCATCTGTTTACAACTATTTTTACAAATTTTACTCTGTCTGCAACTATTTTCACTCCTTTAATATTTTCCCTCCTTTTACTCTCTCTGTAACTATTTTCACTCATTTTACTCTGTCTACAACTATTTTTACTCATTTTACTCTCTCTGCAACTGTTTTCACTCATTTTACTCTGTCTACAACTCTTTTCACTCCTTTACTCTGTCTAAAACTCTTTTTACTAATTTTTCTGTCTGCAACTCTTTTCACTCCTTTTACACCGTCTACAATTATTTTCACTCCTTTTACTCTGTCCACAACTACTTTCACTCCTTTTACACTGTCTACAACTCTTTCACTCCTTTTACTCTGTCTACAACTCTTTTCAATCCTTTTACTCTGTCTGCAACTATTTTCTCTCCTTTTACACTGTCTACAACACTTGTTACTCATTTTACTCTGTCTACAACTATTTTAACTCTTTTTACTCTGTGTACCACTCTTTTCACTCCTTTTACTCTATCTATAACTCTTTTCACTCCTTTAATATTTCCCTCCTTTTACTCTTTCTGCAACTATTTTCACTCATTTTACTCTGTCTACAACTCTTTTCACTCCTTTTACTCTGTCTACAAATCTTTTCACTGCTTTTACTCTCTCTGCAACTATTTTTACTAATTTTACTGTCTGCAACTGTTTTCACTCATTTTACTCTGTCTACAACTCTTTTCACTCCTTTACTCTGTCTAAAACTCTTTTTACTAATTTTTCTGTCTGCAACTCTTTTCACTCCTTTTACACCGTCTACAATTATTTTCACTCCTTTTACTCTGTCCACAACTACTTTCACTCCTTTTACACTGTCTACAACTCTTTCACTCCTTTTACTCTGTCTACAACTCTTTTCAATCCTTTTACTCTGTCTGCAACTATTTTCTCTCCTTTTACACTGTCTACAACACTTGTTACTCATTTTACTCTGTCTACAACTATTTTAACTCTTTTTACTCTGTGTACCACTCTTTTCACTCCTTTTACTCTATCTATAACTCTTTTCACTCCTTTAATATTTCCCTCCTTTTACTCTTTCTGCAACTATTTTCACTCATTTTACTCTGTCTACAACTCTTTTCACTCCTTTTACTCTGTCTACAAATCTTTTCACTGCTTTTACTCTCTCTGCAACTATTTTTACTAATTTTACTGTCTGCAACTATTTTTACTAATTTTTCTCTGTCTGCAACTCTTTTTACTCATTTTACTCTGTCTACAAATCTTTTCACTCCTTTTACTCTCTTTGCAACTCTTTTCACTCTTTACTCTGTCTACAACTATTTTTACTATTTTTACTCTGTGTACCACTCTTTTCACTCCTTTTACTCTGTCTACAAATCTTTTCACTCCTTTTACTCTCTTTGCAACTCTTTTCACTCCTTTACTCTGTCTAAAACTCTTTTTACTCATTTTACTCTGTCTACTACACTTGTTACTCATTTTACTCTGTCTACAACTCTTTTCACTCATTTTACACTGTCTACAACTACTTTCTCTCCCTTTACACTGTCTACAACTCTTTTCAATCATTTTACTCTGTCTACTACACTTGTTACTCATTTTACTCTGTCTACAAATCTTTTCACTCATTTTACTCTCTCTGCAACTGTTTTCACTCATTTTAATCTGTCTACAACTATTTTTACTATTTTTACTCTGTGTACCACTCTCTTTTCACTCATTTTACTCTGTCTACAACTCGTTTCACTCATTTTACTCTGTCTACAACTCTTTTCACTCCTTTACACTGTCTACAACTCTTTTTACTCATTTAATCTGTTTACAACTATTATTACTAATTTTACTCTGTCTACAACTATTTTTACTAATTTTACTCTTCCGCAACTATTTTTACTCATTTTACTCTGTCTGCAACTATTTTTACTCATTTCATCTGTTTACAACAATTTTTACAAATGTTACTCTGTCTGCAACTATTTTCACTCCTTTAATATTTTCCCTCCTTTTACTCTCTCTGTAACTATTTTCACTCATTTTACTCTCTCTGCAACTGTTTTCACTCATTTTACTCTGTCTACAACTCTTTTCACTCCTTTTAATCTGTTTACAACTGTTTTCACTCATTTTACACTGTCTACAACTCTTTTCACTCCTTTACTCTGTCTAAAACTATTTTTACTAATTTTTCTGTCTGCAACTCTTTTCACTCCTTTTACACCGTCTACAATTATTTTCACTCCTTTTACTCTGTCCACAACTACTTTCACTCCTTTTACACTGTCTACAACTCTTTTCAATCCTTTTACTCTGTCTGCAACTATTTTCTCTCCTTTTACACTGTCTACAACACTTATTACTCATTTTACTCTGTCTACAACTATTTTAACTCTTTTTACTCTGTGTACCACTCTTTTCACTCCTTTTACTCTATCTATAACTCTTTTCACTCCTTTAATATTTCCCTCCTTTTACTCTTTCTGCAACTATTTTCACTAATTTTACTCTGTCTACAACTCTTTTCACTCATTTTACTCTGTCTACAACTCTTTTAACTCATTTAAACTGTTTACAACTATTATTACTAATTTTACTCTGTCTACAACTATTTTTACTAATTTTACTCTTCCGCAACTATTTTGACTCATTTTACTCTGTCTGCAACTATTTTTACTCATTTCATCTGTTTACAACAATTTTTACAAATGTTACTCTGTCTGCAACTATTTTCACTCCTTTAATATTTTCCCTCCTTTTACTCTCTCTGTAACTATTTTCACTCATTTTACTCTGTCTACAACTATTTTTACTCATTTTACTCTCTCTGCAACTGTTTTCACTCCTTTTAATCTGTTTACAACTGTTTTCACTCATTTTACACTGTCTACAACTCTTTTCACTCCTTTACTCTGTCTAAAACTCTTTTTACTAATTTTTCTGTCTGCAACTCTTTTCACTCCTTTTACACCGTCTACAATTATTTTCACTCCTTTTACTCTGTCCACAACTACTTTCACTCCTTTTACACTGTCTACAACTCTTTCACTCCTTTTACTCTGTCTACAACTCTTTTCAATCCTTTTACTCTGTCTGCAACTATTTTCTCTCCTTTTACTCTGTGTACCACTCTTTTCACTCCTTTTACTCTATCTATAACTCTTTTCACTCCTTTAATATTTCCCTCCTTTTACTCTTTCTGCAACTATTTTCACTCATTTTACTCTGTCTACAACTCTTTTCACTCCTTTTACTCTGTCTACAAATCTTTTCACTGCTTTTACTCTCTCTGCAACTATTTTTACTAATTTTACTGTCTGCAACTATTTTTACTAATTTTTCTCTGTCTAAAACTCTTTTTACTCATTTTACTCTGTCTACTACACTTGTTACTCATTTTACTCTGTCTACAACTCTTTTCACTCATTTTACACTGTCTACAACTACTTTCTCTCCTTTTACACTGTCTACAACTCTTTTCAATCATTTTACTCTGTCTACTACACTTGTTACTCATTTTACTCTGTCTACAACTCTTTTCACTCATTTTACACTGTCTACAACTACTTTCTCTCCTTTTACACTGTCTACAACTCTTTTTACTCATTTACTCTGTCTACTACACTTGTTACTCATTTTACTCTGTCTACAACTCTTTTCACTCATTTTACACTGTCTACAACTACTTTCTCTCCCTTTACACTGTCTACAACTCTTTTCAATCATTTTACTCTGTCTACTACACTTGTTACTCATTTTACTGTCTACAAATCTTTTCACTCATTTTACTCTATCTGCAACTGTTTTCACTCATTTTAATCTGTTTACAAATATTTTTACAATTTTTACTCTGTGTACCACTCTCTTTTCACTCATTTTACTCTTTCTACAACTCGTTTCACTCATTTTACACTGTCTACAACTCTTTTCACTCCTTTACACTGTCTACAACTCTTTTTACTCATTTAATCTGTTTACAACTATTTTTACTAATTTTACTGTCTGCAACTATTTTTACTAATTTTGCTCTGTCTGCAACTCTTTTTACTCATTTTACTCTGTCTGCAACTCTTTTTACTCATTTTACTCTGTCTGCAACTCTTTTCACTCCTTTTACACTGTCTACAATACTTGTTACTCATTTTACTCTGTCTACAAATCTTTTCACTCATTTTACTCTATCTGCAACTGTTTTCACTCTTTACTCTGTCTGCAACTCTTTTTACTAATTTTACTCTGTCTGCAACTCTTTTCACTCCTTTTACACTGTCTACAATACTTGTTACTCATTTTACTTTGTCTACAAATCTTTTCACTCCTTTTACTCTCTTTGCAACTGTTTTCACTCCTTTTACTCTGTCTACAACTCTTTTAACTCATTTACTATGTTTACAACTCTTTTCACTCATTTTACTCTGTCTACAACTCTTTTCACTCCTTTAATATTTTCCCCCCTTTTACTCTCTCTGCAACTATTTGCACTCATTTTACTCTGTCTACAACTTTTTTTACTAATTTTACTCTGTCTACAACTTTTTTTACAAATTTTACTCTTCCGCAACTATTTTTACTCATTTTATTCTCTCTGCAACTGTTTTCACTCATTTTACACTGTCTACAACTCTTTTTACTCTGTCTAAAACTCTTTTTACTCATTTTACTCTGTCTACTACACTTGTTACTCATTTTACTCAGTGTAAAATGAGTGAAAAGAGTTGTAGACAGAGTAAAATGAGTAACAAGTGTAGTAGACAGAGTAAAATGAGTGAAAAGAGTTGTAGACAGTCTACAACTCTTTTCACTCCTTTACTCTGTCTAAAACTCTTTTTACTCATTTTTCTGTCTGCAACTAATTTCTCTCCTTTTACACTGTCTACAACTCTTTTCAATCATTTTACTCTCTCTGCAACTGTTTTCACTCATTTTAATCTGTCTACAACTATTTTTACTATTTTTACTCTGTGTACCACTCTTTTCACTCATGTAATCTGTTTACAACTATTTTTACTCATTTAATCTGTTTACAACTATTTTTACTAATTTTACTCTGTCTACAACTATTTTAACTATTTTTACTCTGTATACCACTCTTTTCACTCCTTTTACTCTGTCTACAAATCTTTTCACTCATTTTACTCTCTCTGCAACTGTTTTCACTCATTTTAATCTGTCTACAACTATTTTTACTATTTTTACTCTGTGTACCACTCTTTTCACTCATGTAATCTGTTTACAACTATTTTTACTCATTTAATCTGTTTACAACTATTTCTACTAATTTTACTCTGTCTACAACTATTTTAACTATTTTTACTCTGTATACCACTCTTTTCACTCCTTTTACTCTGTCTACAAATCTTTTCACTCCTTTTACTCTCTTTGCAACTGTTTTCACTCCTTTTACTCTGTCTACAACTCTTTTCACTCCGTTTACTCTGTCTACAACTCTTTTCACTCATTTTTATCTGTCTACAACTATTTTAACTCATTTTACTCTGTCTACAATATTTTTACTCTTTTTACTCTGTCTGCAACTCCTTTCTCTCCTTTTACATTGTCTACAACTCTTTTCACTCCTTTTACACTGTCTACAATTCTTTTCACTCATTTTCTGTCTACAACTCTTTTCAATTGTATTACTCTGTCTACAACTCTTTTCACTCCTTTTACTCTGTCTACAACACTTGTTACTCCTTTTACTCTCTCTGCAACTATTTTCACTCATTTTACTCTGTCTACAACTATTTTTACCAATTTTACTCTTCCGCAACTCTTTTTACTCATTTTACACTGTCTACAACTCTTTTCACTCCTTTACTCTGTCTAAAACTCTTTTTACTCATTTTTCTGTCTGCAACTACTTTCTCTCCTTTTACACTGTCTACAACTATTTTCAATCATTTTACTCTGTCTACTACACTTGTTACTCATTGTACTCTGTCTACAAATCTTTTCACTCATTTTACTCTCTCTGCAACTACTTTCTCTCCTTTTACTCTGTCTGCAACTCTTTTCAGTCCTTTAATATTTTCCCTCCTTTTACTCTCTCTGCAACTATTTTCACTCCTTTTACTCTGTCTACAACTCTTTTTACTCTGTTTACAACTATTTTTTACTAATTTTACTGTCTACAACTATTTCTACTCATTTTACTCTGTCTACAAATCTTTTCACTCATTTTACTCTCTCTGCAACTGTTTTCACTCATTTTAATCTGTCTACAACTATTTTTACTATTTTTACTCTGTGTACCACTCTTTTCACTCATGTAATCTGTTTACAACTATTTTTACTCATTTAATCTGTTTACAACTATTTTTACTAATTTTACTCTGTCTACAACTATTTTAACTATTTTTACTCTGTATACCACTCTTTTCACTCCTTTTACTCTGTCTACAAATCTTTTCACTCCTTTTACTCTCTTTGCAACTGTTTTCACTCCTTTTACTCTGTCTACAACTCTTTTCACTCCGTTTACTCTGTCTACAACTCTTTTCACTCATTTTTATCTGTCTACAACTATTTTAACTCATTTTACTCTGTCTACAATATTTTTACTCTTTTACTCTGTCTGCAACTCCTTTCTCTCCTTTTACATTGTCTACAACTCTTTTCACTCCTTTTACACTGTCTACAATTCTTTTCACTCATTTTCTGTCTACAACTCTTTTCAATTGTATTACTCTGTCTACAACTCTTTTCACTCCTTTTACTCTGTCTACAACACTTGTTCACTCCTTTAATATTTTCACTCCTTTTACTCTCTCTGCAACTATTTTCACTCATTTTACTCTGTCTACAACTATTTTTACCAATTTTACTCTTCCGCAACTCTTTTTACTCATTTTACTCTCTCTGCAACTCTTTTCACTCCTTTACTCTGTCTAAAACTATTTTTACTCATTTTTCTGTCTGCAACTACTTTATCTCCTTTTACACTGTCTACAACTCTTTTCAATCATTTTACTCTGTCTACTACACTTGTTACTCATTTTACTCAGTCTACACATCTTTTCACTCCTTTTACTCTCTCTGCAACTACTTTCTCTCCTTTTACTCTGTCTGCAACTCTTTTCAGTCCTTTAATATTTTCCCTCCTTTTACTCTCTCTGCAACTATTTTCACTCCTTTTACTCTGTCTACAACTCTTTTTACTCTGTTTACAACTATTTTTACTAATTTTACTGTCTACAACTATTTCTACTCATTTTACTCTGTCTGCAACTCTTTTTACTCATTTTACTCTGTCTGCAACTATTATTACTCATTTTACTCTGTCTACAATATTTTCTCTCCTTTTACTCTGTGTACCACTCTTTTCACTCATTTTACTCTGTCTACAACTATTTTTACTAATTGTACTGTCTACAACTATTTCTACTCATTTTACTCTCTCTGCAACTATTTTCACTCATTTTACTCTGTCTACAACTCTTTTTACTCTGTCTACAATATTTTTACTCTTTTTACTCTGTCTGCAACAATTTTTACTCTTTTTACTCTGTCTGCAACTATTTTTAGTCATTTTACTCTGTCTACAATATTTTTACTCTTTTTACTCTGTCTGCAACTCCTTTCTCTCCTTTTACATTGTCTACAACTCTTTTCACTCCTTTTACACTGTCTACAATTCTTTTCACTCATTTTCTGTCTACAACTCTTTTCAATTGTATTACTCTGTCTACAACTCTTTTCACTCCTTTTACTCTGTCTACAACACTTGTTACTCATTTTACTCTGTCTACAATATTTTCACTCATTTTACTCTGTCTGCAACAATTTTTACTCTTTTTACTCTGTCTACAAATCTTTTCACTCCTTTTACTCTCTTTGCAACAGTTTTCACTCCTTTTACTCTGTCTACAACTCTTTTCACTCATTGTACACTGTCTACAATTTGTTTCACTCCTTTTACTCTGTCCACAACTACTTTCACTCCTTTTACACTGTCTACAACTCTTTCACTCCTTTACTCTGTCTACATCTCTTTTCACTCATTTTCTGTCTACAACTCTTTTCAATTTTATTACTCTGTGTACTACTCTTTTCACTCCTTTTACTCTGTCTACAACACTTGTTACTCATTTTACTGTCTACAAATCTTTTCACTCATTTTACTCTGTCTACAACTCTTTTTACTCATTTTACTCTGTCTGCAACTATTTTTTACTAATTTTACTCTGTCTGCAACTCTTTTTACTCAAGTTACTCTGTCTGCCACTATTTTTACTCATTTTACTCTGACTACAATCTTTTTACTGTTTTTACTCTGTCTGCAACTCTTTTTAGTCATTTTACTCTGTCTACAAATATTTTCACTCCTTTTACTCTCTTTGCAACTGTTTTCACTCATTTTACTCTGTCTACAGCTCTTTTCACTCCTTTTACTCTCTTTGCAACTGTTTTCACTCCTTTTACTCTGTCTACAACTATTTTAACTAATTTACTCTGTTTACAACTTTTTACTAATTTTACTGTCTACAACTATTTTCACTCATTTTACTCTGTCTGCAACTCTTTTTACTCATTTTACTCTGTCCGCAACTCTTTTACTCCTTTTACACTGTCTACAACTCTTTTACTCCTTTTACACTGTCTACAACTCTTTTCACTCATTTTACACTGTCTACAATTCTTTTCACTCCTTTTACTCTGTCTAAAACTACTTTCACTCCTTTTACACTGTCTACAGCTCTTTCACTCCTTTTACTCTGTCCACAACACTTTTCACTCCTTTTACTCTGTCTGCAACTATTTTTAGTCATTTTACTCTGTCTACAATATTTTTACTCTTTTTACTCTGTCTGCAACTCCTTTCTCTCCTTTTACATTGTCTACAACTCTTTTCACTCCTTTTACACTGTCTACAATTCTTTTCACTCATTTTCTGTCTACAAATCTTTTCACTCCTTTTACTCTGTCTGCAACTCTTTTTACTCATTTTACTCTGTCTGCAACTATTATTACTCATTTTACTCTGTCTACAATATTTTCACCCATTTTACTCTGTCTGCAACAATTTTTACTCTTTTTACTCTGTCTACAAATCTTTTCACTCCTTTTACTCTCTTTGCAACTGTTTTCACTCCTTTTACTCTGTCTACAACTCTTTTCACTCATTTTACACTGTCTACAATTTGTTTCACTCCTTTTACTCTGTCCACAACTACTTTCACTCCTTTTACACTGTCTACAACTCTTTCACTCCTTTACTCTGTCTACATCTCTTTTCACTCATTTTCTGTCTACAACTCTTTTCAATTTTATTACTCTGTGTACTACTCTTTTCACTCCTTTTACTCTGTCTATAACTCTTTTCACTCCTTTTACTCTGTCTACAACACTTGTTACTCATTTTACTGTCTACAAATCTTTTCACTCATTTTACTCTGTCTGCAACTCTTTTTACTCAAGTTACTCTGTCTGCCACTATTTTTACTCATTTTACTCTGACTACAATCTTTTTACTGTTTTTACTCTGTCTGCAACTCTTTTTAGTCATTTTACTCTGTCTACAAATATTTTCACTCCTTTTACTCTCTTTGCAACTGTTTTCACTCATTTTACTCTGTCTACAGCTCTTTTCACTCCTTTTACTCTCTTTGCAACTGTTTTCACTCCTTTTACTCTGTCTACAACTATTTTAACTAATTTACTCTGTTTACAACTTTTTACTAATTTTACTGTCTACAACTATTTTCACTCATTTTACTCTGTCTGCAACTCTTTTTACTCATTTTACTCTGTCCGCAACTCTTTTACTCCTTTTACACTGTCTACAACTCTTTTACTCCTTTTACACTGTCTACAACTCTTTTCACTCATTTTACACTGTCTACAATTCTTTTCACTCCTTTTACTCTGTCTAAAACTACTTTCACTCCTTTTACACTGTCTACAGCTCTTTCACTCCTTTTACTCTGTCCACAACACTTTTCACTCCTTTTACTCTGTCTACAACTATTTTTACTCCGTAATCTCTGTCTACAAACTTTTATTACTCTGTCTACAACTCTTCACTCCTTTAATCTTTTCACTCCTTTTACTCTGTCTACAACTCTTTTCACTCCTTTAATATTTTCATTCCTTTTACTTAATCTACAATGCTTTTCACTCCATTTACTCTGTCTACAACTCTTTTAACTCCTTTCACTCTGGCTACAACTATTTTCACTCTTCCCCCCCCACCACCTCCCTCCCTCCCTCTCTTTCTGGGTTGTGAGTGTATAGTATGAAGGCAATAAAAGGTGTGTGACTGCTGTGTTAATGCTGGGAGTGTTAGTGTTACTGAACACTGAGTGTGCATTTTTGTGTGCGTGTGTCTTCCCTCAGGCATTGCCCCTAACATCACTGCTGGACCGTCCGACAGCACGGTGATTGACGGCATGTCAGTCATCCTCCATTGTGAAACATCAGGAGCACCAAGACCAGCTATCACCTGGCAGAAAGGTCAGACTCTCTCCGCTGCACCACACCACCAGGCACACACTGTCATAGGGGACCATTCACCATTTTTTCCTTTATGTATAAACGATGGACTTAAACAGAATCTAGCTCATGCAGATTAATAGCAGACATTTGTTTATTAAATGTTTTATTTAACTTTTATTTATAGGTGCAATATGCAACAATTGCTCTGCCATTTCCTGGTAACAAAAAATCTAATAGTTTGCCTAATTTCAGTATAGAGAATCATTGTACCTTTCAAACCACTATGAAATATATTTTCAATAACCAAAGATAGTGTATCTTCAGCTGTTTGAAGCTGGTGTACAAAACCAAAAGTAAAAGACGTAAAAAATAAACTTAAGAGCGGGAAGCATAGAAATGGCGCACATAGAAAATATCTACTTCTTAGACTTGATTTAGATGGGAATGACAGATCTATAACTCACATTTGAGTCGCCCAAAAAGTTCCATATTGCAGCTTTAAGCAAGGAGTCATATTGAGACCCAGGTCTCCTTTGGCAAAATTCCAAACTAAACACATTAAATATGAAATGCAATCAATAAAAAGTAACAATCAATCAAACAGTTACCCCAAACAGTTTCCCCAGCTTCCCCAAACAGTTTCCCCGGCTTCCCCAAAGCTTCCCATCAAGACATCTCTTATTTCTTATTTCTCGTGTTTTCTTTATTATATATATTTTTATTTAATTTTATAATTTTATAATTATTAGTTTTACTATTTTTATATTGATTACTGCACTGTTGGGTAGAGCTTGTTAAACATTTCACTGTACTTGTTGTGCATGTGACAATAAAACTTGAACTTGAAGTAATTTACAAAAACACGTGTCAGTGACCCCAGTAAACTGTGTGTATCTCTGTGTGTGTGTGTCTCTCTCTCTCTCTCTCTCTCTCTCTCTCTCTCTCTCTCTCTCTCTCTCTCTCTCTCTCTCTCTCTTCTCTCTTCTCTCTTCTCTCTCTCTTTTCTCTCTTCTCTCTCTACCCCCAGGTGAGCGTGTTCTGGCCAGTGGTTCTGTTCAGCTGCCCAGGTTCACCTTGCTGGAGTCAGGCAGCCTGCTCATCTCCCCCTCCCACATATCAGACGCTGGCACCTACACCTGCATGGCCAGCAACTCCCGGGGCATAGATGAGGCTGCTGCTGACTTGGTGGTGTGGGGTGAGTGTGTGTGTGTGGGGGGGGTCTTGTACACTTTGTCAATCCTGGGGGAGACTCAACAAATCTTGCACATTTCAATTATGTCGCATAGTAGACTATTATCTGATTGGTTGATGGACTTGATCCAGGAACAACATGTGACTTGATCCAGGGACAACATGTGACTTGATCCAGGAACAACATGTGACTTGATCCAGGGACAACATGTGATCCAGGGACAACATGTGACTTGATCCAGGGACAACATGTGACTTGATCCAGGGACAACATGTGACTTGATCCAGGGACAACATGTGACTTGATCCAGGGACAACATGTGACTTGATCCAGGGACAACATGTGACTTGAACCAGGGACAACATGTGACTTGATCCAGGGACAGCATGTGACTTGATCCAGGGACAACATGTGACTTGATCCAGGGACAACATGTGACTTGATCCAGGGACAACATGTGACTTGATCCAGGGACAACATGTGACTTGATCCAGGGACAACATGTGACTTGATCCAGGGACAACATGTGACTTGATCCAGGGACAACATGTGACTTGATCCAGGGACAACATGTGACTTGATCCAGTGACAACATGTGCCACTTGGAGAAATCAGAACGTGCAGCACGCACTGCATCCTTCCCTTTCTAGTGTGTGTGTATAAGCGTGTGTTCATACATCCACTCTCTCTCCCTACAGCTCGCACCCGTATCAACAACCCCCCTCAGGACCAGAGTGTCATCAAAGGCACCAAGGCCATCATGACCTGTGGAGTTACACATGACCCCAGTGTCACCGTCAGGTAGGAGAGCACACACACACCAAGCACTATGTACACGCACGCACACAAACACACACACACACACACACACACACAAACACACACAGTACACTTTTACACACACATACAGACACACTGCACCCACACACACACAGAGAGGCACACAAAGCACCTTATATACACACAGACAGACACACTTTTCTCCAACCATACATACAACAACACACACTAACAATATGACAAAGTCACAGGGTCACAGGGGCCTTACACCTGCTGTGTATATCAATGTGTAACTGTGTGTTAAAGGCTCAGTGCAGTCAAAAAAATATGATTTTCCTGTGTTTTATATATATTTTTTCCAGACTATGAGGTTGGAATAATACTGTGGGAAATGTATGATAATGCCCTTTTAATGTAAGAGCTGTTTGAAAAGGCCGCCTGAAATTTCAGCCTGTTTCAGTGAGATGGAGTTTTGGCAGTAAATTAGTTAATAGACCAATAAGAAAGAGTTCCAAACCTCTCTGCCGATAACAGCTAGTTTTCAGTTTTCCCCTCCTCACGCAGAGCACTCCCGGACAGTCCTAGAAAATTATTGCTTGAAAAATTGCTCATTGATAAGAAGTTATTTTTGTTTCTTTTTGACCATTTTAATTGAAAGGTACTTAATTGTTACCCAGAAATTATTTGATATTGAGATGAAAATGTCTGCATTGGACCTTTAAACTGTAGGTATGTGTGGGAGAAGGAGGGCTCGGCCATCAACGCCCAGTCTATCCCCCGTATCCGGCTGGACCCTGATGGTACCCTCCACATCTCCCAGACCTGGTCAGGTGATATTGGGAACTACACCTGTAGGGTTACATCCGTAGGGGGCAACGACTCACGCAGCGCACACCTCCGAGTCAGGTAACACCATCGACATCTCTCTCTCTCTCTCTCTCTCTTTATCATCCTCTAGTTTTCTCTTCCTCTCTTTCTCTCTCTTTCTCTCTTTCTTGAACAAGATATACTGCTTGTTTTCTGTCTCTCTCACTTCTTTCTCTCCTCTTTATGGCATTTTTCTAATTCTCTCTGTCTTTTGTTTTCTATTTACCACACAGAAAATACTTCTGTTGCTTCACCATCTTCTAACTTTCTGACCTCCCCTTCTTTTGCCACCTCTGACTCATTGTCAAACTGTCTTCTTGTAGCTCAGTTCTCCTGTCTCAGTTCTCCTGTCTCAGTTCTCCTGTCTCAGTTCTCCTGTCTCAGTTCTCCTGTCTCAGCTCTCCTGTCTCAGCTCTCCTGTCTCAGCTCTCCTGTCTCAGCTCTCCTGTCTCAGCTCCCCTGTCTCAGCTCCCCTGTCTCACCTCTCCTGTCTCACCTCTCCTGTCTCACCTCTCCTGTCTCACCTCTCCTGTCTCACCTCTCCTGTCTCACCTCTCCTGTCTCACCTCTCCTGTCTCAGCTCTCCTGTCTCACCTCTCCGTATCTCACCTGTCTCACCTCACGTCTCACCTCTCCTGCCTCAGCTCTCCTGTCTCAGCTTTCCTGTCAGCTTCCTGTCTCACCTCTCCTGTCTAATCTCTCCTGTCTCTCCTCTCCCCTCCCCTGTCTCACCTCTCCTGTCTCACCTCTCCTGTCTCACCTCTCCTGTCTCAGCTCTCCTGTCTCAGCTCTCCTGTCTCAGCTCTCCATCTCTCACCTGTTTCACCTCACGTCTCACCTCTCCTGCCTCAGCTCTCCTGTCTCAGCTTTCCTGTCAGCTTCCTGTCTCACCTCTCCTGTCTAATCTCTCCTGTCTCTCCTCTCGTCTCCCCTCCCCTGTCTCACCTACCCTGTCTCACCTACCCTGTCTCACCTCTCCTGTCTCACCTCTCCTGTCTCACCTCTCCTGTCTCAGCTCTCCTCTCTCAGCTCTCCTCTCTCACCTCTTCTGTCTCACCTCTTCTGTCTCAGCTCTTCTGTCTCAGCTCTTCTGTCTCAGCTCTTCTGTCTCAGCTCTCCTGTCTCAGCTCTCCTGTCTCACCTCACTCCCCATTCTCACCTCTCCTGTCGCAGCTCTCCTGTCTCACCTCACTCCCTATTCTCACATCTCCTGTCTCAGCTCTCCTGTCTCACCTCTCCTGTCTCAGCTCTCCTGTCTCACCTCACATGTCTCAGCTCTCCTGTCTCAGCTCTCCTGTCTCACCTCACATGTCTCAGCTCTCCTGTCTAACCTCACATGTCTCAGCTCTCCTGTCTCACCTCACATGTCTCAGCTCTCCTGTCTCAGCTCTCCTCTCTCACCTCTCTCTCTCACCTGTCTCAGCTCTCCTGTCTCAGCTCTCCTGTCTCAGCTCTCCTGTCTCAGCTCTCCTGTCTCACCTATCCTGTCTCATCTCTCTCCCCATTCTCACCTCTCCTGTCTCACCTCTCCTGTCTCACCTCTCCTGTCTCACCTCTTCTGTCTCATCTACCCTGTCTTTCCTCTCCTGTCTCAGCTCTCCTCTCTCAGCTCTCCTGTCTCAGCTCTCCTGTCTCAGCTCTCCTGTCTCAGCTCTCCTGTCTCGGCTCTCCTGTCTCAGCTCTCCTGTCTCGGCTCTCCTGTCTCAGCTCTCCGTCTCTCACCTGTCTCACCTCTCCTGTCTAACCTCCCCTGTCTCACCTCTCCTGTCTAACCTCCCCTGTCTCACCTCTCCTGTCTCACCTCTCCTGTCTCAGCTCTCCTGTCTCAGCTTTCCTTTCTCACCTCTCCTGTCTCACCTCTCCTGTCTCAGCTCTCCTGTCTCACCTCTCCTGTCTCACCTCTCCTGTCTCAGCTCTCATGTCTCAGCTTTCCTTTCTCACCTCCCCGTCTCACCTCTCCTGTCTCATCTCTCCTGTCTCACCTCTCCTGTCTCACCTCTCCTGTCTCACCTCGCCGTCTCTCACATGTCTCACCTCTCATGTCTCACCTCTCCTGTCTCACCTCACCTGTCTCACCTCTCCTGTCTCACCTGTCTCACCTCACATGTCTCACCTCTCCTGTCTAAACTCTCCTGTCTCACCGCTACTGTTTCACCTCTCTCCCCATTCTCACCTCTCCTGTCTCTCAGCTGTCTAACCACACTCCTGTCTGTCTCTCTCTTTTCTTCTCTACCCTGCTCTCTTAGGTTCCTATACTGTTGGTTTTTGAGTCAATCTTACCTCTTAGAATGTATGTTTACAACTCATCCAGTCATATCTTTCTGTCTGTCTGACGACCCCCCCCCACACACACACACACACACACACACACAGGCAGCTGCCTTATGCTCCAGAGAACCCTGCGGCCCTGCTAAGTTCCTCGGAGAAGAGAGCCATCAACCTAATCTGGGCCAAACCCTTCGACGGGAACAGCCCCCTAATTCGCTACATCCTGGAGGTCTCTGAGAACAGTGAGTGATCTCAGGAGGACACAGGGAGGTGGACAACAATAAAGAATAAACCACTGTTAGTAGGAGGAATATAATGAAGAGGACTAGATCATCTATGTGTCTGTTCTCTCTTCCTGTGCTAGACGCTCCCTGGGCTATCCTCCTGGCCAACATAGAGCCGGAGTTGACATCGGTGACCGTCAGTGGGCTCATCCCAGCACGCTCCTACCAGTTCCGCCTGTGTGCCGTCAACGACGTGGGCAAGGGCCAGTTCAGCAAGGAGACTGACCGGTGAGAGAGAGAGAGAGAGAGAGAGGGAGAGGGAGCGAGAGAGAGTCCTCCCAGAATCCCTCTCTCCCCTCTAAAGGCCCTTATCCCCTGCTGTCCAATGATAACAGCCCACTCAGTCTCCCAGTCAACCAGTGTGTGATCCCCTGTCCCAGTACACATTGTCCATGGTTTATGTGTGTATGTGTGTGTGTGTGTGTTTATCTGCTGAAGGATCAGAATTTGAGCCGATGCAGCCAGACACACACCACCACCTCACTCACTCAGAGAGGGCTTTGGGGGTGTCCCGGGAGATTGTGGAGATCAGTTTGGCTTCACTAGCCTGAGTCACTTCTCATAATGTAGTGTGCTCTGGCCGAAAGTAGTGCACTATGTAGTGAATAGGGGGCCGTTTGGGACGCAACCCTCCTCTTACACAGGCTAGCTCGTCAAGCCAGCTCAAATGCGAGGTTTTGACAGGATAATAATATACTGTAGAGCTTTACTTGATTTAATTGATTCAGCATTATCTGACTGGTGTACTGTGGTCTGTGCTATTAGCCTTTTCCCTCTCTGGGTAGGTACCTGTCTCCATCAGTAGGAAAGGCATTAAGGCATAGTGATGGTTTTGTACACAGCTTAGACACAGATACTGTAGATAGCATGGACAAAATCTAATCAAATTTTATTTGTCACATGCTTGGTAAACAACAGGTGTAGACTAACAGTGAAATGCTTACTTACGGGCCCTTCCCAACAATACAGAGAGAAAGAAAATAGAGAAATAATAGAAAAGTAAAACACATAATAAATACACAATGAGTAACTTGGCTATAAACATGGGGTACCAGTACTGAGACGATGTGCAGGGGTACGACATAATTGAGGTAGATATGTACATATAACTAGGAATAAAGTAACAGATAGTAAACAGTATAGAGGTCCTGGATGGCAGGGAGCTCAGCCCCAGTGATGTACTGTGCCGTACGCACTACCCTCTGTAGCACCTTGCTGTTGGATGCCAGAGCAGTTGCCGTCCCAAGCGGTGATGCAGCCAGTCAAGATGCTCTCAATGGTGCAGCTGTTGAACTTGATGAGAATCTGAGGGCCCATGCCAAATCTTTTCAGCCTCCTGAGGGGGAAGAGGTGTTGTCGTCGTGCCCTCTTCACGACTGTGTTGGTGTGTTTGGACCATGATAGATCCTTAGTGATGTGGACACCGAGGAACTTGAAGCTCTCGACCCGCTCCCCTTCAGCCCCTATCAATGTGAATGGGGGTGTGCTCGGCCCTCTGTTTCCTGTAGTCTATGATCAGGACCTTTTTATTGCTGATGTTGAGGGAGAGGTTGTTGTCTTGGCACCACACTGCCAGGTCTCTGACCTCCTCCCTATAGGCTGTATCATCGTCGTCGGTGATCAGGCCTACCACCGCTGTGTCGTCTGCAAACTTCCGTGAACAGGGAGTACAGGAGGGGACTAAGCACGCACTCCTGAGGGGCCCCCGTGTTGAGGGTCAGTGTGGCGGATGTGTTATTGCCTACCCTCATCACCTGGGGGCGTCCCGTCAGGAAGTCCAGGATCCAGTTGCAGAGAGAAGTGTTCAGTCCCAGGGTCCTTAGCTTAGTGATGAGCTTGGAGGACACTGTGTTGAACACTAAGCATTAGTCAATGAGCAGCATTCTCACGTAGGTGTTCCTTTTGGAAAGGGCAGTGCGGAGTGCAATTCAAAGCATTTCATGGCTACAGATGTGAGTGCTACGGGGCGATACTCATTCAGACAGGTTACCTTGGCGTGTTTGAAGCATGTAGGTTTTACAGACTGGGACAGGGAGAGGTTGAAAATGTCAGTGAAGACACTTGCCAGCTGGTCAGCGCATGCTCTGGTAGTCCGTCTGGCCCTGCGGCCTTGTGAACATTAACCTGTTTAAAGGTCTTACTCACATTGGCTGTATTGACACTGCCTGTTTGATGGTTCGTCTGAGGGCATAACGGGATTTCTTATAAGCGTCCGGGTTAGTGTCTCGCTCCTTGAAAGCGGCAGTTCTAGCCTTTAGCTCAGTGCGGATGTTGCCTGTAATCCATGGCTTCTGGTTGGGATATTTACTGTATGTACGGTCACTGTGGGGACGACGTCATCGATGCACTTATTAATGAAGCCGGTGACTGTGGTAAACTCCTCAATGCCATCGGATTGGGCGGCAGGTAGCTTAGTTAAGAGCGTTGTGCCAGTAACCGAAAGGTCGCTGGTTCTAATCCCCGAGCCGACTAGGTGAAAAATCTGTCGATGTGCCCTTGAGCAAGGCACTTAACCCTAATTGCTCCTGTAAGTCGCTCTGGATAAGAGCGTCTGCTAAATGACTGAAGATGTTTTAAAAAAATTAAAATCGGATGAATTTATTCCAGTCTGTGCTAGCGAAACACTCCTGTAGCTTAGCATCCGCTTCATCGGACTACTTCCGTATTGAGCTGGTACTTCCTGTTTGAATTTTTTCTTGTAAGCAGGATTCAGGAGGATAAAGTTATGGTCAGATTTGCCAAATGGAGGGCGAGGGAGAACTTTGTATGCGTCTCTGTGTGTGGAGTAAAGGTGATCTAGAGTTGTTTCGCCTCTAGTTACACAGGTGACATGCTGGTAGAAATTTGTTAAGACGGATTTCAGTTTTCCTGCATTAAAATCACCGGCCACTATGATCGCCGCCTCTGGATGAGCATTTTCTTGTTTGCTTATGGCCTTATACAGCTTGTTGAGTGCAGTCTTAGTGCCAGCATCACTTTGTGGTGGTAAATAGACAGCTACAAAAAATATAGATGAAAACTCTCTTGGTAAATAGTATGGTTCCCCAACTGATTTTATTTGGCCCCTACATTTATTTATTTATTGTTGGACATAAAAGACTGTAAAAACACCAGCAAATTACCACTAAGTGATTTTAATTTGGTAAATTTGTTACAAAATATTCCCACACATAATAGAGAGATATATGTGATCGTATATAAATGTAAGCAAGGTTTGAAATTATTATGTTTTAGTCAAATATGATATCTGTTTGGGCCTCTTGGGGTCAATTTGCAGTCTACAAATTATTTGTAATTATGTTCCAGCCCCCTGACCATCCGCTCAATAAATAAATTAACCCGCGGCTGAATCTAGTTAATGATCCCTGGTCTACAGCGTATCATTAGGTATTCTAACTCAGCTGTTGTTAATACAACTGAGCCCCATGTAGCTCAGTTGGTAGAGCATGGCGCTTGCAACGCCAGGGTTGTGGGTTCCTTTCCCACGGGGGGCCAGTATGAAAATGTATGCACTCACTAACTGTAAGTCGATCTGGATAAGAGCGTCTGCTAAATGACTAAAAATAAAAAATAACAAAATAAAAATAAAAATAAATAGAGACACACACCACCCCCTTTGAGCCGACTATGACGTTCTGTCCTGCCGATGCATAGAAAAACCAGCTAGATGTACAGTATATTATCGATGTCTTTGTTCAGCCAAGTTTCCGAGAAACATAGGATATTACAGTTCTTCAGGTCCCATTGAAAGGATAGTCTGGAACTGAGCTTTTCCAGTTTGTTCTCCAGTGATTGTACATTGGCCAATAGAATGGAGGGTAGAGGCGGTTTA
This sequence comes from Coregonus clupeaformis, assembly GCF_020615455.1. Classification (NCBI taxonomy): domain Eukaryota; kingdom Metazoa; phylum Chordata; class Actinopteri; order Salmoniformes; family Salmonidae; genus Coregonus; species Coregonus clupeaformis. The sequence continues at coordinate 17,147,532 of NC_059192.1, read as the reverse complement.
TCTACTCGCGCCGCAGTTCATTCAGGGTGCCGCACGTCGGCCTCTATATTGCCGTCTCTTTCTCTTCTGAGTGTCAGGGATTAGGGCCTGGTCCAGGGTGAGCAGTATGTCCTGCGCCGCCTAACTGTTGAAGTAGAAATCTTCATCCTAATCAAGGTTAGTGATCACTGTTCTGATGTCCAGAAGCTCTTTTCGGCCATAGGAAACGATTGTGAAAACATTATGTAAAAAAAATAGTTACGATCAGCGCAAAAAACCACAAATTAGTCCGTAAAACGGCCGCTATACATCCCAGCGCCATTCTCATGACATCGTGTTGATTTAATGACAAGAGCAACTGGTCATGAGGTCATGAAAGAGAAACAAGTGTCTACAGATTAATCAACACGCTACATTGTCAAATCAAGAAACCCATGTCACATGTCATGACTCTTCTCTTCTGACAGATAAATTAACAACACTCTCTCCTTCCAACCTTTCTCTCCACTCTCTCCTCTCTGCAGTGTATCTCTACCAGAGGAACCTCCCAGTGCCCCTCCCCAGAACGTGATTGCCAGCGGCCGCACCAACCAGTCCATCATGATCCAGTGGCAGACCCCACCAGAGAGCCACCAGAACGGGGTCCTCAGAGGCTACAGCGTCCGGTGAGAACACACCCCCATGGGATAACAGGATGGGTTGGCTGCTATAACCCTCCCTGGTTCTCTGAATGAAGGGCGAGAGTTGTTATGCTATATGATAGCACATGAGCTATTATGTTATGTTCAAAATGAAGTTAAACCACTAGCTGTGGTTCAATGTGAAAGATAGAGGAATTTTAGGAGTTGGCCTACTCTTGTAGCTCTGGCAGTTTATCAATAGGGATACACTCAGTTTATAGTAGGTTTGTAGCTGGTTGTGTCATGCTGTAGACCCAAATAAATTGGCAGACATTCTGTAGCTATTCCAATTACTCTGTCGTCATCGTCATCTGCTCACTCTGTGGAGTTCTGTAGACTAGTACTCTGTCTCCCCCTACTGTAGATGAATGTACTACAGTCCCTGGACTGAACACGCTCTGGCACTGTGTCTCAGGGACCATGATACAAAACGCAAGAGTTGAATGTCTTGTTCTCCAACTAAGAATCAGTTTGTGCTCAATTTCTTCACCCTGGATGGCCTTGTAGCTACAATCGTCTCAGACTAGACTGTACTGTCTCTTCTCAGGTATCGTCTAACTGGTCTGGATTACCAGAATAAAAACATCTCCAAACCAGACCAGACTAACCTCTCCTCTCTCCCCTCCCTCCTTCCCTCCCTTCTCTCCTCCCCCTCTCTTTCCTCTCAGGTATCGTCTAACAGGTCTTCCGGTGGACTACCAGAGTAAGAACATCTCCAAACCAGACGTGACCAACATTCTCCTGGAGGACCTGATCATCTGGACCAACTATGAGATCGAGGTGGCAGCCTACAATGGGGCGGGGCTAGGAACCTTCAGCCACAAGGTCACTGAGTGGACGCTGCAGGGAGGTGAGTGATCCAGGATACTCGCTGCTCATTGGCCCTTATGCTTGTCAGTCAGATGTGAGCTGGAATAGTCTCTGCTCATTGGCCCTTATGCTTGTCAGTCAGAAGTGAGCTGGAATAGTCTCTGCTCATTGGCCCTTATGCTTGTCAGTCAGATTTGAGCTGGAATAGTCTCTGCTCATTGCTCCTTACAGTCAGATAAATACTTAGATGAAATTGGAATGAAATTGAATGGAAAGGATTTTACCTGTGGAGAAGTTACCTTTAAATACCTATGTCATGAGTTGACACATAAATTAACTTGTCAAGCATCCATGCCCATGTTGAGGATTTAAGAATGATGTTCAATAGGGATAGTTTCTTGATACAGTTCATGTAGAAGGCAGTAGAGTCAGCACTGGAGCAACAACCTTGAGTTAACATCCGTGCCAAATGGTATTGAAGTCTTGCTGAATAAATGTAATCCTTGCTGAATACAGGTAAGCATTCCTATTGAATCCTCTGTAAGGTCTGAATACTACATTACCTTACACTACCTTGGCAGTTGATTTCATGTTTGAGCCCACAGATGGAAAATGAAAGCTGTAAAGCCACAGGGTTGTAATAAGCTGAGAAGAAAAAGAAGAGAGTGAAGAAGTCAATATGGCCGCCCCTGAATCAGAATCTATACCTGGGACATAGACACATTGCAGTCAAGGCTGTCCAATCTGAAAGATGTTTAGTTTGGTTGTATCCTGTTCTCTCTGTCCGTTCCTCTCACCTCTTTCTCTCTCTGATTCTCTCTTCTCCTCTTATCTTCCTCAGTGCCGACTATAGCCCCTAGTGACGTTCAGGTGGAGGCCATCAACTCCACGACCATCCGTATCACCTGGGCAGCCCCCAACCCTCAGTTCATCAACGGGATCAACCAGGGATACAAGGTGAGGGACATGATATACACCAGTCATCCTGTCACTAAGGGCAGTACCCTCTAATGGGTGATAGACACCAGTCATCCTGTCACTAAGGGCAGTACCCTCTAATGGGTGATAGACACCAGTCATCCTGTCACTAAGGGCAGTACCATCTAATGGTTGATAGAACTATGGCTGCAAGGTTAGAGACACCAGTCAGCCCTGTCATTAGGGGCAGTCTCAGAGACACCAGTCACTCTGTCATTAGGGGCAGTCTCAGAGACACCAGTCACCCTGTCATTAGGGGCAGTCTCAGAGACACCAGTCACCCTGTCATTAGGGGCAGTCTCAGAGACACCATTCACACTGTCATTAGGGGCAGTCTCAGAGACACCAGTCACCCTGTCATTTTACATTTACATTTTAGTCATTTAGCAGACGCTCTTATCCAGAGCGACTTACAGGAGCAATTAGGGTTAAGTGCCTTGCTCAAGGGCACATTTACGTCATTTAGCAGACGCTCTTATCCAGAGCGACTCACCAATTGGTGCGTTCACCCTATAGCCAGTGGGATGACCACTTTACAATTTTGGGGGGGGGTAGAAGGATTACTTTATCCTATCCCAGGTATTCCTTAAAGAGGTGGGGTTTCAAATGTCTCCGGAAGGTGGTGAGCGACTCCGCTGTGTTGGGGGGCAGTCTCAGAGACTGCCCCCACCCCATTAGGGGCAGTCTCAGAGACACCATTCACCCTGTCATTAGGGGCAATCTCAGAGACACCAGTCACCCTGTCATTAGGGGCAGTCTCAGAGACACCATTCACACTGTCATTAGGGGCAGTCTCAGAGACACCATTCACCCTGTCATTAGGGGCAGTCTCAGAGACACCATTAACCCTGTCATTAGGGGCAGTCTCAGAGACACCATTCACCCTGTCATTAGGGGCAGTCTCAGAGACACCATTCACCCTGTCATTAGGGGCAGTCTCAGAGACACCATTCACCCTGTCATTAGGGGCAGTACCATCGATTGACTGGGTGATAGGCTGGTACGCCTCATACTGTGTCACAAGGGGAAAGAGAACAACCCAAGGGGAGGCAGATATGCCACTACTAACCATTGTGAAAGATGGCTTCTGATTTGTCATTTGTTTCTTTGACCTTCATCTTCGGAGCGTTTGACTAGCTATCGGTCTTGTGGGTAACTAGATCTGGAAGTCGTTTGTTCAATCTCTCCAGCTCACACTGTCAAGGAAGCTGGTTTAAGTTAACTTAGAATGTCATCTGTCATTTAAATATGTACTTTATAGGATTAGAATGAGATGTATGGAGAGTGAATGTTTAGAATCAGCTGTGCTATAACTTGATTGTATAGTCTGTGTGATGTGACGACACTGTATTTCTCTCAGAAGAGTTCATGAGAATGACTCTGGCCCCACTTAGCAGGACATCTTAGCAGTCACTATTAAACTCTCTCTGACTGCAGGGGCTGTCCCGAGAGAGGGGTTACTGGGAGAGTGAGTGAGAGAGTGAGAGAGTGAGAGAGTGAGAGAGTGAGAGAGTGAGTGAGTGAATAGCAGGAGAGGGAGGGAGGGAGATAAAAGGGAGAGAGAGAGACACGGGAGCAGAGGGGACATCCACATTCAGCTCACACACACACCCCACCGCATGCCAACTCCACACTCTTTCCCAGAGACAAACTCTACTCACAGCCTGGGAACCAAGATAGAAATAGACCCAACAGATTTGCCAATGGTAGTAATCATCTAAACACCTAATTGGCCACTCTCTCATTCTGTGATGTGTGTGTAATCCCTCTACATTAGACCTGCTATACACCATAGCTAAAAGCTCTCTCTCTCTCTCTCTCTCTCTCTCTCTCTCTCTCTCTCTCTCTCTCTCTCTCGCTCGAGACTCATTCCAGCCCTGCCTTCCAGTGCTTTCTCGCTGGCAGAACACGTTTACAGTGGCGCTAACCATTCATATGACAGTTATGATGCCAAATGACACCCCAGAGTAGGCCACAAGCACATGAGAGGGAGGAGAGTTGGTTTAAACAAAATATGTGAACATGATTACACTTGGAGAGTAACAGTTCTATTTCTGGGGGAAATTGTGGGCAAACATTTTTTTAAATTTGGTATCTGGTGCTCTTTCGTTCCCATCCAAAATGTCAGAAAATTGCAATTTAAAACCAGTCAGTCCTATTAGATGTTCTACCATTTAGTTCTTGTTTCTCATTTGATCTCACGTACTTCCTTCTCTGTTCCCATTTCCCATTCTGCTAGCTGTTGGCATGGGAGCCAGGTCAGGAAGAGGAGGTCACCATGGTTACAGTGAGACCTAACTACCAGGACAGCGTGCATGTGGGCTATGTGACAGGGCTGAAGAAGTTCACAGAGTACTACAGCTCTGTGTTGTGTTTCACTACGCCTGGAGACGGCCCCCGCAGCCCCGCTAACGGCGTGAGGACACATGAAGACAGTGAGTTCGACATGCACACACACACTGTTCAGTGGACATGGCCAATCATACTGAAACATGCCCACTGGGTCAAATGCATTATTCAGCCTAGTTCTACAGATGTCCTAATGAATATGTAGGGTTACATTTGGGTTTTTGCACACATTCACGTATAATTGGGACACATTTTCTCAAGAGATAACGGGTTGGCCATACTGTACTAGGCTTTTACTTGTAATTACGCAATTTTCCAAGTAAAAGCCTAATTTTGGCAATTTTAGTAGCTGTAATGACATTCAACGGGCAATGTAAAAGCCTAATGTTGTCCAGATTTCTTCATAAACTGATTTATAAAATTACACCTAATAAACATAGTTTGTTATTTAATATATTAAAAGACATCTACAGAATGTAATTATGAATGCCATTTACATCCATGGGATCCATTGTGTTATCATTCTCGTCAACCACTGTGTTCTCCTCTCTAGCTCCTGGGGCTGTAGGTCACCTGAGCTTCACAGAGATCCTGGACACGTCTCTCAAAGTGAGCTGGAGAGAACCTGGAGAGAAGAATGGAGTCCTCACAGGTACGCCACGCAAAATACATTAGAGCTGAACTTGACACAAATAATATTGGATTGATTGATGAATTTGATTGATTTTCTGTTCCAGGGTACCGTATCTCGTGGGAGGAGTTTAACCGCACCAACACACGGGTGACCCACTACCTCCCCAACGTGACCCTGGAGTACCGCGTTACGGGGCTGACCGCCCTCACCACCTACACCATCGAGGTGGCCGGCATGACCTCCAAGGGCCAGGGACAACTGTCTTCCTCCACCATCTCTTCTGGAGTACCTCCAGGTCAGTACTGACCCATGGCTCAGTCCCTGGTGTGTACCTCCAGGTCAGTACCGACACATGGCTCAGTCCCTGGTGTGTACCTCCAGGTCAGTACTGACACATGGCTCAGTCCCTGGTGTGTACCTCCAGGTCAGTACTGACACATGGCTCAGTCCCTGGTGTGTACCTCCAGGTCAGTACTGACACATGTCTCAGTCCCTGGTGTGTACCTCCAGGTCAGTACTGACACATGGCTCAAAAGTAAGAGCCCATCGAGACCATTTAGGATTATTCCAGTTTACAATGTCCTAATAAAACACGGTATAGTGTATTATAGAAATACAACACCTCCAGTCAATTATTATTGCACCGGTGGCTCCCCCAGACACTATACAGTATGTCTTTCAGAGCTGTCAAATAAAAAGACACATTCTATCGAGGGTTACAGTTAGTACAGTATATAGCTATGGTTATTGTTACAGAATGGTGATTACTTCAACTCTTTTACTGTATAAGATACAGTCTATGGCTATAGCTTTACGCCTCCATCCTAGAGATCTCGCTATGTGTGCTTTTGTCTGGATAACCAGTCATGTTAATTATTTAAAGTAGCCTAACTGTCCATTGAAAATCTCACCTTTAAAAGTTAATATTCTGTTAATGCATACCCAAATAATGTTGTTGACTTGTCCTATACTCGTATATGTGACCAAAGCATGAATTGGAGAAAAAACACTTAAAAAAACCCCACCTCAAACTTGTATCTCAAACAGACCGTTTAAAAAAATGCTTGCTATTTCCTCATAGAGGATGATGTCATCCTCCTGAAGAGGATGAGCTGGCCAATCAGCGGTCTACTCACATTAATATTTTGTATGACCGGTATATGCCCACACCATTCTGTTGTTGGTGTACACCCAAACCATTCCAACACAGAAAAGCTGTTTTTTAAATACTTAATTACAATTTCTTGAAGGAAAGCTATTTCACTCATATTGTAATTAATTATAGGTCATATTTCATAGAAATCTGGAAAACACTGGACAGTTACTTTAAAGATGCTCTACGCAGAAATCGTTCAGCCATTTCTTTGTTGCTAAAATTCTAATAGTTTGCCTAATTTGAGTTTATGTGACAAAGCAAGCAAGTATAGTGTAGAGAATCATTTTACCATCTAAACTGCTGTGAAATATATTTTCCATAACCAAAAATATTGTATTTTCAGCTGTTTGAAGCTGGTGTACAAAACCGAAAGTAAAAGACGCAAAAACGAAACTTTAAAACAGGAAGCATAGAAATTGCGCACATGGAACAGATCTACCACTTCTTAAACTTGCTTTCAATGAGAATTACATATTTATAACCTACATTTCTATGTGATTTTTCTCAGGTCGCCCAAAAAGTTACATATTGCAGCTTTAAAGGTGATGATTTTACTATTGCACATAGTCTATGTGCCAATAGACCCACTCCATCAACTTGAAGAGTTGGCCCCTTTCACTATATAGTACCCTTATGAGACATTCTCCCCTCAGCAGCCTCCACTGAGTGCCCTAGGGCAGGGGTTCCCAAAAAAAATTCACTCAGGCCCTCCTTCCAGCATTGAGGAACATCCCGTTGGCGGAGACAACATTTTACAGGTTTAAAGCCTATTTCCTGCAATTCTACACATTTTGTCATGGGGTGCAGAGAACATTTTGTAGTTTTAAAGCTAATTTTCTTGCAATTGTATACATATTTCCATGTCTAATGTGTATTCATTTGATATCTGAGTGACTCAAACATTACAACAAAATCTATAGGCAAGAAAACCTAGCAAAAAAATGTAAGCTGATATGGGCTAGTTGATCTGGACATTTCTTACAAGTTATAAATAGCTCTCTAAAGTATGAAATGACTGACCAGACAAGATGAAAACTGATGATGCACTATCCAATTTCGAAATTGCACGTTGTGTATTCTACTATTACAACTTTCGAGTCCCTTTTTTAAAAAAAATTCTTTAAAAAAGGGGGAACCTGTTTTATCTTATCTCAGAACTTCGAGTTGACTGAAGTGAAACTCTCATGAGAGCGAGATACTGTTACACAAAAGCGTTGGCTCATCTCCAGTATCCATTTTAGACCACAAGGGTGCACTGTCACACAGTAATAGACTTCCCTGTAGGCAACTTCAACCCTAAGCCATGGGGGGTGGGGCCTTACTGCTATTAGCCCATACAAACACATGAAATAACAGATTGTCCCCCAAAAAATCTAAAGGAAGTTTGTTCTGAAGTGAGAGATATAAAAAATATCAGGAAACATTTGTATTTTTTTTGTACATGTATTTAACCCCTTATTTTTGGCACTAAACAGTCTCCATACATTGCCTTCGGAAAGTATTCAGACCTCTTGACTTTTTCCACATTTTGTTATGTTACAGCCTTATTCTAAAATTGATTAAATTGTTAGTTTTTTCTCATCAATTACATTTACATTTACGTCATTTAGCAGACGCTCTTATCCAGAGCGACTTACAAATAGGTGCATTCACCTTATAGCCAGTGGGATAACCACTTTACTTTTTTTTGGGGGGGTAGAAGGATTACTTTATCCTATCCCAGGTATTCCTTAAAGAGGTGGGGTTTCAAATGTCTCCGGAAGGTGGTGAGTTACTCCGCTGTCCTGGCGTCGTGAGGGAGCTTGTTCCACCATTGTGTGCGGAGGAGCGGGGTGACGTGAGAGAACTTGGGAAGGTTGAACACCAGACGGGCTGCGGCATTCTGGATGAGTTGTAGGGGTTTAATGGCACAGGTAGGGAGCCCAGCCAACAGCGAGTTGCAGTAATCCAGACGGGAGATGACAAGTGCCTGGATTAGGACCTGTGCCGCTTCCTGTGTAAGGCAGGGTCGTACTCTCCGAATGTTGTAGAGCATGAACCTACAGGATCGGGTCACCGCCTTGATGTTAGCGGAGAACGACAGGGTGTTGTCCAGGGTCACGCCAAGGCTCTTCGCACTCTGGGAGGAGGACACAACGGAGTTGTCAACCGTGATGGTGAGATCATGGAACAGGCAGTCCTTCCCCGGGAGGAAGAGCAGCTCCGTCTTGCCAAGGTTTGAAGGTTTCAATCTACACACAATACCCCATAATGACAAAGGAAAAACAAGTTTAGAAATTATTGCTAATTTATCGTTTAAAAAACCTTGAAATATCAAATTTACATAAGTATTCAGACCTTTTACTCAGTACTTTGCTGAATTACCTTTGTCAGCAATTTCAGCATTGAGTCTTCTTGGGCATGACGCTACAAGCTTGGCACACCTGTATTTGGGGAGTTTCGCCCGTTTTCTCTGCAGATCCTCTCAAGCTCTGTCAGGTTGGATGGGGAGCGTTGCTGCACAGCTATTTTCAGGTCTCTCCAGAGATGTCCGATCGGGTTCAAGTCTGGGCTCTGGCTGGGCCACTCAAGGACATTCTGAGACTTTTCCCGAAGCCACTCCTGCGTTGTCTTGTCTGTGTTCTTAGGGTTGTTGTCCTGTTGGAAGGTGAACCTTCGCCCCAGTCTGAGGTCCTGAGTGCTCTGGAGCAGGTTTTCATCAAGGATCTCTCTGTACATTGCTCCGTTCATCTTTGCCTCGATCCTGACTAGTCTCCCAGTCTCTGCCGCTGAAAAACATCCCTAAAGCATGATGCTGTCACAACCATGCTTCACCTTAGGGATGGTGCAAGGTTTCCTCCAGACTTGACGCTTGGCATTCAGGCCAAAGAGTTCAATCTTGGTTTCATCAGATCAGAGCATCTTGTTTCTCATGGTCTGAGAGTCTTTAGGTGCCTTTTGGCAAACCCCAAGTGGGCTGTCATGTGCCTTTTACTGAGGAGTGGCTTCAGTCTGGCCACTCTACCATAAAGGCCTGATTGGTAGAATGCTGCAGAGATGGTTGTCCTTCTGGAAGGTTCTCCCATCTCCACAGATAAACTCTAGAGCTCTGTCAGAGTGGCCATCGGGTTCTTGGTCACCTCCCTGACCAAGGCCCCTCTCCCCCGACTGCTCAGTTTGGCCGGGCGGCCAGCTCTAGGAAGAGTCTTTGTGGTTCCAAACTTCTTCCATTTAAGAATGATGGAGGCCACTGTGTTCTTGGGGACCTTCAATGCTGCAGACATTTTTTGGTACCCTTCCCCAGATCTGTGCCTCTACACAATTCTGTCTCGGAGCTCTACGGACAATTCCTTTGACCTCATGGCTTGGTGTTTGCTCTGACCTTATATAGACAGGTGTGTGCCTTTCCAAATCATGTCCAATCAATTGACTTTAACACAGGTGGACTCCAATCAAGTTGTAGAAACATCTCAAGGATGATCAGGATGCACCTTAGCTCAATTTCGAGACTCATATCAACGGGTCTGAATACTTATGTAAATAAGGTATTTCTGTTTTTGGGTTTTAATACATATGCAAAAATTCTAAAAAACTGGTTTTGCTTTCTCATTATGGGGTATTGTGTGTAGATTGATGAGGATTTATTTTTATTTAATCCTTTTAGAATAAGGCTGTAACGTAACAAAATGTGGAAAAGGTCAAGGGGTCTAAATACTTTCTGAAGTCACTGTATATACTGTACTTCCATTAATTTTTTCCATTAGTACCGGGGGACCTTCAGATCAGTCTTTTGAGTTCTGTGGGCATCCTAGAGCAAAACAACCGACATGTACATGTTCGTGTGTGACGAGGTGTGAAAGGAGGAGTCAGGCGCAGGAGGTAAAATACCGAAGTCCAGAGTTTAATCTTTATGCCCCAAGCGTCAAACGAAACTGTAAAAGGGAAAACATCCACCTTGGCAATAACACAGTGAAATGTAGCTCAACCGAGCTACACGCTCTCACAACAAAACAATCACTCACAAAGACAAGGGGAACAGAGGGAACACTTATACACATACTAATTAGGGGAATTAGCACCAGGTGTGTGTGATTGACAAGACATGACAAGTGGAGTGATGAGAATGGGATCGGCAGTAGCTACTACTCCAGTGACGACGAACACCGAAGCCTGCCCGAACCAGGAGGGGGGGCAGCCTCGGCGGAAGTCGTGACATCGTGAGAGTCACATATTAGTGTGTAGCCCAAACTGTTTGGACCCTACAGACAGAAATTGCCAGATCGGCTGTACCGACTTCAGACGAGTCCCAAGAAGCTTGTGGGGGTCGTAGAGCAAAACGGAGAACACCATTATGTTCGTGGGATTCTCATCTTCCCATAATAGTTTGTAGGCCAAACCGTTCGGACGCTACAGACGATTCTGTGAGAAGACCGATTTTCGGGATGTGTCATGGTCTGACAAACACCGCTCTACCTCTGTCACCTTTCACCGCAGATGCGGAAGTGCGATGTGAATTGAGAATCATCCAATGCAAAAAAAAACCAGCTATCTCTAGTTTAAACTGACACATTTTTATGGGGATTTCTTCAATATGCTAATTCATTTTCCACTGGGGTTTGGACATCAACCTTAGGGTTAACAGGACTCCTGAGCACTGATATTAGAACTGAGATCCAAGCCTAAATAATGCTGTTACTTTTCATTCAGAAAGACTTATTGGAGAACTACCTTAAATCTTTAACATTTGAATATAGTAGAAGCATAGTTCTGAAAACATGACTTCCTAAATCAGTAAGGATTTAAAAGATAAAGAATATAATGTAGAAAACCTCAAGTCAAATACAGCATTGCATTAGGCATAGAGACCACTGAATTAGGTTTTCTGCCAACTCATTACTTCAACTCTTTACTGTATTAAAGGCCCTGTCTGGCCCTTGATACCTTCTCTGTTCCGCCCCATTCTCCTTGTATTATTCCCTCCTTTCAAAATGTCAATAACGGTATGTTTTAAAACTCTCTCTCTCTGTGTAGAGCTGCCTGGTCCTCCCACCAACATGGCAATCTCCAACATCGGCCCTCGATCCATCACCCTCCAGTTCAAACCCGGCTACAATGGAAAGACCTCCATCTCTCGCTGGCAGGTAGAAGCCCAGGTAAGGTCTTCTCCCACAGGGAGAGTCTCTGACTCTCCCCTGATCTGTGACCAACATTGACTATGACACCTTTTCCCTATATACTGCACTACACTCATGTTGTTGTTGTGTGTAGGTCAGTGTGATAGGAGACAATGAGGATTGGGTGACTGTTCACCAGCTGCTTAACGAGCCTGATGCCCGCTCCCTGGAGGTGCCAGGACTAAACCCCTACACCTTCTACAGGTAGTGTACCTCTAACCTCTAACCCCTACACCTTCTACAGATAGTGTACCTCTAACCTCTAACCCCTACACCTTCTATAGGTAGTGTACTTAACCTCTTATCCCTACACCTTCTACAGATAGTGTACCTCTAACCTCTAACCCCTACACCTTCTACAGATAGTGTACCTCTAACCTCTAACCCCTACACCTTCTATAGGTAGTGTACCTCTAACCCCTACACCTTCTACAGGTAGTGTACCTCTAACCCCTACACCTTCTATAGGTAGTGTACTTAACCTCTTATCCCTACACCTTCTACAGATAGTGTAGTCCCCTGTAGCTCAGTTGGTAGAGCATGGTGCTTGCAACGCCAGGGTTGTGGGTTCGTTTCCCACGGTGGGCCAGTATGAAAATGTATGCACTCACTAACTGTAAGTCGCTCTGGATAAGAGTGTCTGCTAAATGACTAAAATGTAAAAAATATATATATATATAAATAGTGTACCTCTAACCCCTACACCTTCTACAGGTAGTGTACTTAACCTCTAACCCCTACACATTCTATAGGTAGTGTACTTAACCTCTAACCCCTACACCTTCTATAGGTAGTGTACCTCTAACCCCTACACCTTCTATAGGTAGTGTACTTAACCTCTAAGTACTACACCTTCTACAGGTAGTGTACCTCTAACCCCTACACCTTCTACAGGTAGTGTACCTCTAACCCCTACACCTTCTACAGGTAGTGTACCTCTAACCCCTACACCTTCTATAGGTAGTGTACCTCTAACCCCTACACCTTCTATAGGTAGTGTACCTCTAACCCCTACACCTTCTACAGGTAGTGTACCTCTAACCCCTACACCTTCTACAGGTAGTGTACCTCTAACCCCTACACCTTCTACAGGTAGTGTACCTCTAACCCCTACACCTTCTATAGGTAGTGTACCTCTAACCCCTACACCTTCTATAGGTAGTGTACCTCTAACCCCTACACCTTCTATAGGTAGTGTACTTAACCTCTAACCCCTACACCTTCTACAGGTAGTGTACCTCTAACCCCTACACCTTCTATAGGTAGTGTACTTAACCTCTAACCCCTACACCTTCTACAGGTAGTGTACCTCTAACCCCTACACCTTCTACAGGTAGTGTACCTCTAACCCCTACACCTTCTATAGGTAGTGTACCTCTAACCCCTACACCTTCTACAGGTAGTGTACCTCTAACCCCTACACCTTCTATAGGTAGTGTACTTAACCTCTAAGTACTACACCTTCTACAGGTAGTGTACCTCTAACCCCTACACCTTCTACAGGTAGTGTACCTCTAACCCCTACACCTTCTATAGGTAGTGTACCTCTAACCCCTACACCTTCTACAGGTAGTGTACCTCTAACCCCTACACCTTCTACAGGTAGTGTACCTCTAACCCCTACACCTTCTATAGGTAGTGTACTTAACCTCTAACCCCTACACCTTCTACAGGTAGTGTACCTCTAACCCCTACACCTTCTACAGGTAGTGTACCTCTAACCCCTACACCTTCTATAGGTAGTGTACTTAACCTCTAACCCCTACACCTTCTATAGGTAGTGTACTTAACCTCTAAGTACTACACCTTCTATAGGTAGTGTACCTCTAACCCCTACACCTTCTACAGGTAGTGTACCTCTAACCCCTACACCTTCTATAGGTAGTGTACTTAACCTCTAACCCCTACACCTTCTACAGGTAGTGTACCTCTAACCCCTACACCTTCTACAGGTAGTGTACCTCTAACCCCTACACCTTCTATAGGTAGTGTACTTAACCTCTAACCCCTACACCTTCTATAGGTAGTGTACCTCTAACCCCTACACCTTCTACAGGTAGTGTACCTCTAACCCCTACACCTTCTATAGGTAGTGTACTTAACCTCTAAGTACTACACCTTCTACAGGTAGTGTACCTCTAACCCCTACACCTTCTACAGGTAGTGTACCTCTAACCCCTACACCTTCTATAGGTAGTGTACCTCTAACCCCTACACCTTCTACAGGTAGTGTACCTCTAACCCCCTACACCTTCTACAGGTAGTGTACCTCTAACCCCTACACCTTCTACAGGTAGTGTACCTCTAACCCCTACACCTTCTACAGGTAGTGTACCTCTAACCCCTACACCTTCTACAGGTAGTGTACCTCTAACCCCTACACCTTCTATAGGTAGTGTACTTAACCTCTAACCCCTACACCTTCTACAGACTCCTGGGCCCCCTTAACTCAAAACAATACAGCTTTATGAACTTTGTTAGTCTAGTCTAGTTTAGATGTAATGAATAGAGCCCTGAGTTTTTCCTCCTGACACCTTTACCTGGCCACGAAAAACTCTGGGCCCTCTGGACCTCTCCTGTGATAACTTTGCTCTTGTTACCTCCCTCCATCTATGTAGGTTCCGTATGCGTCAGGTGAACATTGTGGGGACTAGTGCTCCCAGTCTACCCTCCAGGAAGATCCAGACCTTGCAGGCCCCTCCAGATATGTCCCCCGCCAATGTCACCCTGCGCACGGCCAGCGAGACCAGTCTGTGGCTCCGATGGGTGGTACGTGAAGTCTCAACAGACTGACATTATGATGTGATGCTCTGGGTTTATCATCAAGCAATGAAGAATGGCTGTTTGATTTATACTGACGATTGTGGACTTATCTCTCGCTTCTTTCTTTCATTTCTGTCTCTCTCTTCCTCACCCCCTCTCTCTTCTTCACCATCTCTCTCCCTCTCTCACCCTCTCCCTCCTCTCTACTTCTCTCCCTCCCTCACCACCTCTCTCTCTCTCCCACACCCCCTCTTGCTCTCTCTCCCCCTTGGTCTCTCTCGCTCTCTCTCTCTTCCTCTCTCTCCACCTCCACCTCTTCCTCCCCGTCCCAGCCCCTACCAGAGTGGGAGTACAATGGGGATCCAGAGGTGGTGGGCTACCGGGTCCAGTACTTCCGTACAGGCTTCCAGGGCAGGGCGCTGACCCATGTGATCGCTGACCGGCAGGAGAGGGAGTTCACCATCGAGGACCTGGGGGAGTGGACAGAGTACGAGGTCAGGGTTCAGGCTCTAAACGGCATCGGGGCCGGGCCCTGGAGCCAGCCTGTCAGAGGAAGGACCAGGGAGTCTGGTGAGATCATACATCACACTGTCCCTATTCCCTATACAGTATAGTGCATATTTTTGACCAGGGCCCATAGGGAATAGGGTGGAATTTGGGATGCAGGCTCTTTGTATACAGTAGATCCTGTTTTATCTGGTTAATATACTGTTCACATCTCAACAGTTGGTGGAGTCTCACACACAGCACTGATGTTCAGTCTTTCATTTGGGGTCTCTTTGATCAATCAATCAATCAATCAAATATATTTATTAAGCCCTTTTTACATCAGCAGATTTCACAAAGTGCTATACAGAAACCCAGCCTAAAACCTCAAACAGTAAGCAATGCAGATGTAGAAGATTTGTCAGAGGACAAACCATCCACAGAGACGAACTGAAATCTTTCTGACAGATAAGATCTAAACCAGGCAAGAACTTGTCCGTGTAGACCAATTAGGGTTTCTAATCTCTCCAAAATAATGTGGTGATCGATGGTGTCAAAAGCAGCAATAAGGTCTAGGAGCATGAGGACAGATGCAGAGCCTTGGTCTGACGCCATTAAAAGGTAATTTACCACCTCCACGAGTGCAGTGTCAGTGCTATGATGGGGTCTAAAACCAGACTGAAGCATTTTGTATACATTATTTGTCTTCAGGAAGGCAGTGAGTTGCTGCGCAAAATCTTTTTCAAAAGATTTTGAGAGGAATGGGAGATTCGATATAGGCCAATTTTTGTTTTTTACATTTACCTGGTCAAGGTTTGGCTTTTTCAAGAGAGGCTTTATTACTGCCACTTTTAGTGAGTTTGGTACACATCCAGTGGATAGGGAGCCATTTTTTATGTTCAACATAGGAGGGCCAAGCACAGGAAGTAGCTCTTTCAGTAGTTTAGTTGGAATAGGGTCCAGTATACAGCTTGACGGTTTAGAGGCCATTACTATTTTCATGAATGTAGTATCAAGAGATACAGGATTAAAAACGTAAGTGTCTCCATTGATCCTAGGTCCTGGCAGTTCTGTGCAGATTCAGGAAAACTGAGCTTTGGAGAAATACGCAGATTCAAAGAGGAGTCCGTAATTTGCTTTCTAACGATCATTTCATCAAGGAAGTTCATGAATTTATCACTGCTGAAGTGAAAGGCATCCTCTCTTGGGGAACGCTGCTTTTTAATTAGCTTTGCGACAGTATCAAATAAAAATTTGGGATTCTCCTCAATTAGGTTGGAAAAATAGGATGATCGAGCAGCAGTGAGGGCTCTTCGATATTGCTCTGTACTTTCTTTCCAAGCTAGACGGAAGACTTCCAGTTTGGTGGTGCGCCATTTCCGTTCCAATTTTCTGGAAGCTTGCTTCAGGGCTCGGGTATTTTCTGTATACCATCGAGCAAATTTCTTGTGACAAATGTTTTTTGTTTTTAGGGGTGCGATTGCATCTAGCGTATTACACAAGGTTAAATTTAGATCCTCAGTTAGGTGGTTAACCAATTTTTGTACTCTGACGTCCTTGGGTAGGTGGATGGAGTCTGGAAGGGCATCTAGGAATCTAGGCATCTAGGTTATCTGAGAATTTATAGCACAGCTTTTGATTATCCTTGGTTGGGGTCTGAGCAGATTATTTGTTGTGATTGCAAATGTAATAAGATGGTGGTCCGATAGTCCAGGATTATGAGGAAAAACATTTAGATCCACAATATTTATTCAATGGGACAAAACTAGATCCAGGGTATGACTGTGGCAATGAGTAGGTCCGGAGACATGTTGGACAAAACCCATTGAGTCGATAATGACTCCGAAAGCCTTTTGGAGAGGTTCTGTGGACTTTCCCATGTGTCACCAACAATTTGAATATTATCTGCCATGACTACAAGGTCGGATAGGAATTCAGGGAACTCAGTGAGGAATGCAGGAGGCCTGTAAACAGTAGCTATAAAAAGTGATTGATTAGGCTGCATAGATTTCATGACTAGAAGCTCAAAAGATGAAAACGCAGTCTTTTCTTTTTTTGTAAATTGAAATTTGCTGTCATAAATGTTAGCAACACCTCCGCCTTTGCGGGATGCGTGGGGGATATGGTCACTAATGTAATCAAGAGGAGAGGCCTCATTTAACACAGTCAATTCCTCAGACTTGAGCCATGTTTCAGTCACGCCAATCACATCAAGATTATGATCAGTGATGAGTTCACTTGGAAGTGAGGGATCTAACATTAAGTGACCCTATTTTGAGATGTGAGATATCACAATCTATTTCAATAATGACAGGAATGGAGGAGTTCTTTATTGCAGTGAGATTGCTAAAGCGAACACCGCCATGTTTTGTTTTGCTCAACCTAGATTGAGGCACAGACACGGTCTCAATGGGGATAGCTGAGCTGACTACACTGACTGTGCTAGTGGCAGACTCCACTAAGCTGGCAGTCTAGCTAACAGCCTGCTGCCTGGCCTGCACCCTGTCTCATTGCGGAGCTAGAGGAGTTAGAGCCCTGTCTATGTTCATAGATAAGATGAGAGCACCCCTCCAGCTAGGACGGAGTAATTACGATTGAGTTGTGAGACTTTGCTGTAGAGCTCATTACTCCCCCTAACTGGGAGGGGGCCAGAGACAATGACTCAATGCCGACACATCTTTCTAGCTGATTTACACGCTGAAGCTATGTTGCGCTTGTTGAACACTGACGGTTTCATCCTAACATCGTTGGTGCCGACGTGGATAACAATATCCCTATTCTCTCTACACTCGCCAGTTTGAACCTTAGCCAGCACCATCTTCAGATTAGCCTTTACGTCGGTAGCCCTGTTCCCTGGTAAACAGTGTATGATCGCTAGATGATTGTTTTTAAGTCTAATATCGCGGGTAATGGAGTCGCCAATGACTAGGGTTTTCAATTTGTCAGAGCTAATGGTGGGAGGCTTCGGCGGCTCAGACCCGATAACGGATGGAGGAGAGACCTGAGAAGGCTCGGCCTCTGACTCCGACTCGTTGCTTAATGGGGAGAACCGGTTGAACGTTTCTGTCGGCTGAATGAGCGACACCGGTTGAGCATGCCGACAGCATTTATTTCCAGAAGCCTTGAGAAAATTGTCAGGCTGCGGGGACTGTGCAGGGGGATTTATACTACTATCTGTACTTACTGGTGGCACAGACGCTGTTTCATCCTTTCCTACACTTACTTTGCCCTTGCCTAACGATTGCACCTGAAGCTGGGCTTGCAGCACGGCTATCCTCACCATAAGGCGATAGTTCTCCTGTATATTATGAGTACAGCGACTGCAATTGGATGGCATAGTGTTAATGTTACTACTTCGCTTTTTCGGCTGGTGGAGGTCCTGTAGAACCATGTCCAGATAAAGCGTCCAGGGTGAAAAAGTTGAATGAAAAAACTAAGACATTGGTAAATGTATGAAAAGTAAAAACCAAAAACTTTGGCAGATAGCCAAGTAGCCACAAACAGCACAACAGCACGGAGAGAAGTCCGGAAGTTGAGGGCGGAGCAATGAGGGCATGCCGGTATGTGGTCCACTGTAGCTCAACTGGTAGAGCACGGCGCTTGTAACGCCAAGGTAGTGGGTTCGATCCCCGGGACCACCCATACACAAAAATGTATGCACGCATGACTGTAAGTCGCTTTGGATAAAAGCGTCTGCTAAATGGCATATTATTATTATTACCTGTATGTTACAAACTTACATCGAACTTGCCAGGCAGTATATTAACTTCATTAATTTTAGGACTTAAAAGGCATGGCCTATGGCTACAGAACCAGTATTCTGATCTACAGTACCAGTATTCTGATCTACAGTACCAGTATTCTGATCTACAGAACCAGTATTCTGATCTACAATACCCGTATTCTGATCTACAGTACCAGGTTTTCAGTCACACACACAGGTTGTATTCACCAATGTGTGGGTTTGGCCCAGGCTTCCTCCATATTATCTCTTTATCTATCCACATGAATGGTATGGGGGCCAGTGTGGTTTTATTCTTCCTGCTTCATAGAGCCATATGAAACAGACACCAACCTGTCTGCCTGTCTTCTGCTCCTCCACAGTCTCTCTCTCTCTCTCTCTCTCTCTCTCTCTCTCTCTCTCTCTCTCTCTCTCTCTCTCTCTCTCTCTCTCTCTCTCTCTCTCTCTCTCTCTCTCTCTCTCTCAAAAACAAACTAAAGTGAGGCATGAGTTGTTCCTTCATTATGCTATTTCTCGCTGTCTCTGGATGTTCTTGTAGAAGAGGAAAAGAGTTAGGATGTTTCTTGCAATCTCTTTCTCGGTCTCACTCCTTCTCACCTCTCTCTTACACATCTCTCTCTCTCTCTCTCTCTCTCTCTCTCTCTCTCTCTCTCTCTCTCTAAAACAAACTAAAGTGAGGCATGAGTTGTTCCTTCATTATGCTTTGTCTCGCTGTCTCTGGATGTTCTTGTAGAAGAGGAAAAGAGTTAGGATGTTTCTTGCAATCTCTTTCTCGGTCTCACTCCTTCTCACCTCTCTCTTACACACCTCTCTCTCTCTCTCTCTCTCTCTCTCTCTCTCTCTCTCTCTCTCTCTCTCTCTGTCTCTGTCTCTGTCTCTGTCTCTGTCTCTGTCTCTGTCTCTGTCTCTGTCTCTGTCTCTGTCTCTGTCTCTGTCTGTCTGTCTGTCTGTCTGTCTGTACGTACAGTCACTGTGGTTACCAGACTGTAGGGGAGGAAATTGGGAACACATGGGCTAGAATGTGGAATTCCTCTGTGTTTTTTCCTTTTTCCCACTCACTCCAGCAACATCTTCAGAATCAGTGTATTATGTCCAAGGACGAGTGCCAGGAAGGAGTAATAGCCTAGCTGGCCCTGTTTCTCTGGCGCTACAGTCACACCTGGGTTAGACAATAGGCCTCAGTGGCTATGTGTCTATAACATACACAAAGGCCCATGAACATTATGGAACGCATGGCAATAACTGGATTTCCGCATTTCGGTCTTAAAAGTTGATCTTTCTTTTATAATTGTTATATTCCCTCCAGTCCCCTCCTATGGCCCCACCAACGTGTCAGCCTTTGCCACAACCTCCAGCAGTATCCTGGTGCGCTGGTTTGAAGTACCAGAACCAGACCGGAATGGACTTATCCTGGGCTACAAGGTGTGTGAGGCGCTCAGTTATCACCCTCGACTCCAAAAACGATACAATACTGTACAACAAAATAATTCCATTACTCACTCTCTCACGCTCTCACTCTCTCACTCTCTCTCTCTAATTCAATTCTCTAATCCTCCTTCCGCTCTTCCTTCTCTCTTCCCTCTCTTCTCCCCTCTTCTCTCTTCCCATCTTCCCTCTCTTCTCCCCTCTTCTCTCTTCCCATCTTCCCTCTCTTCTCCCCTCTTCTCTCTTCCCATCTTCCCTCTCTTCTCCCTTCTTCTCTCTTCCATCTTCCCTCTCTTCTCCCCTCTGCTCTCTTCCCATCTTCCCTCTCTTCTCCCCTCTTCTCTCTTCCCATCTTCCCTCTCTTCTCCCCTCTTCTCTCTTCCCATCTTCCCTCTCTTCTCCCCTCTTCTCTCTTCCCTCTCTTCTACCCTCTCCCCTCTCTTCTCCCATCTTCCCTCTTCTCATCTTCCCTCTCTTCTCCCATCTTCCCTCTCTTCCCATCTTCCCTCTCTTCTCCCCTCTTCTCATCTTCCCTCTCTTCTCCCCTCTTCCTATCTTCTCTATCTTTTTCCCCTCTTCACATCTTCCCTCTCTTCCCATCTTCCCTCTCTTCTCTGTCTTCTCATTTTCCCTCTCTTCTCATCTTCCCTCTCTTCTCATTTTCCCTCTCATCTCTCTCTTCCCATATTCCCTCTCTTCTCTCTCTTCCCATCTTCCCTCTCTTCTCATCTTCCCTTTCTTCTCTGTCTTCTCATCTTCCCATATTCCCTCTCTTCTCTCTCTTCCCATCTTCCCTTTCTTCTCATCTTCCCTTTCTTCTCTATCTTCTCATCTTCCCACTCTTCTCCTATATTATTTATCTTCCCATCTTCCCTCTCTTCTCTGTCTTCTCATCTCCCTCTCTTCTCCCCCTTCCTATCTTCTCTCTCGTCCCATCTTCCCGCTCTTCCCATCTTCCCTCTCTTCTCTCTCTTCCTATCTTCCCTCTCTTCTCTGTCTTCTCATCTTCCCTCTCTTCTCTCCTCTTCCCATCTTCCCTCTCTTCCCCCTCTTCCCATCTTCCCTCTCTTCTCTCCTCTTCCCATCTTCCCTCTCTTCTCTCTCGTCCCATCTTTCCCCTATTCCTATCTTCCCTACTTTCTCTCTCTTCCCACCTTCCCTCTCTTCTCTGTCTTCTCATCTTCCCTCTCTTTTCCCCTCTTCCCATCTTTCCTCTCTTCTCTCTTCCCATCTTCCCTCTCTTCTCATCTTCCCTCAATTCTCTCCTCTTCCCATCTTCCCTCTCCTCTCTCACGTCCCCTCGTCTCTATTCCCATCTTCCCTCACTTCTCCCCTCTTCCCATCTTCCCTCTCTTCTAATCTTCCCTCTATTCTCTATCTTCCCATCGTCCCTCTCTTCTCTGTCTTCTCATCTTCCCTCTCTTCTCCCCTCTTCTCATCTTCCCTCTCTTCTCATTTTCCTTCTCTTCTCGCTCTTCCCATCTTCCCTCTCTTCTCTCTCTTCCCATCTTCCCTCTCTTCTCTCTCTTCCCATCTTCCCTCTCTTCTCAATCTTCTCATTTTCCCTCTCTTCTCTCTCTTCCCATCTTCTCTCTCTTCCCATATTCCCTCTCTTCTCTCTCTTCCCATTTTCCCTCTCTTCTCCTCTCTTCTCATTTTCCCTTTCTTCTCCTCTCTTCCCATCTTCCCTCTCTTCTCAATCTTCTCATTTTCCCTCTCTTCTCATTTTTCCTCTCTTCTCTCTCTTCCCATCTTCCCTCTCTTCTCTGTCTTATCATCTTCCCACTCTTCTCTCCTCTTCCCATCTTCCCTCTCCTCTCTCTCGTCCCCTCTTCCCATCTTCCCTCTCTTCTCCCCTCTTCCCATCTTCCCTCTCTTCTCATCTTCCCTCTATTCTCTATCTTCCCATCGTCCCTCTCTTCTCTGTCTTCTCATCTTCCCTCTCTTCTCCCCTCTTCTCATCTTCCCTCTCTTCTCATCTTCCTTCTCTTCTCGCTCTTCCCATCTTCCCTCTCTTCTCTCTCTTCCCATCTTCCCTCTCTTCTCAATCTTCTCATTTTCCCTCTCTTCTCATTTTCCCTCACTTCTCTCTCTTCCCATCTTCCCTCTCTTCTCTCTCTTCTCATTTTCCCTCTCTTCTCCTCTCTTCCCATCTTCCCTCTCTTCTCTCTCTTCCCATCTTCCCTCTCTTCTCAATCTTCTCATTTACCCTCTCTTCTCATGTTTCCTCTCTTCTCTCTCTTCCCATCTTCCCTCTCTTCCCTCTCTTCCCATATTCCCTCTCTTCTCTCTCTTCCCATTTTCCCTCTCTTATCCTCTCTTCTCATCTTCCCTTTCTTCTCTGTTTTCTCATCTTCCCTCTCTTCTCCCCTCTTCCCATCTTCCCTCTCGTCCCATCTTCCCCCTCTTCCCATCTTCCCTCTCTTCTCTCCCTTCCCATCTTCCCTCTCTTCTCTGTCTTCTCATCTTCCCACTCTTCTCTGTCTTCTCATCTTCCCACTCTTCTCTCCTCTTCCCATCTTCCCTCTCCTCTCTCTCATCCCCTCTTCTCTCTTCCCATCTTCCCTCTCTTCTCCCCTCTTCCCATCGTCCCTCTCTTCTCTGTCTTCTCATCTTCCCTCTTCTCATCTTCCCTCTCTTCCTTCTCTTCTCACTCTTCCCATCTTCCCTCTCTTCTCTCCTCTTCCCAACTTCCCTCTCTTCTTTCTCTTCTCTCTCGTCCCATCTTCCCCCTCTTCCCATCTTCCCACTCTTCCCATCTTCCCACTCTTCTCCCCTCTTCTCTCTTCCCATCTTCCCTCTCTTCTCCCCTCTTCCCCTCTTCCCATCTTCCTTCTCTTCTCACTCTTCCCATCTTCCCTCTCTTCTCTCCTCTTCCCAACTTCCCTCTCTTCTTTCTCTTCTCTCTCGTCCCATCTTCCCCATCTTCCCACTCTTCCCATCTTCCCACTCTTCTCCCCTCTTCTCTCTTCCCATCTTCCCTCTCTTCTCCCCTCTTCCCCTCTTCCCATCTTCCCTCTCTTCTCCCCTCTTCCTATCTTCCCTCTCTTCTCTCCTCTTCCCATCTTCCCTCTCTTCTCAATCTTCTCATTTTCCCTCTCTTCTCATTTTTCCTCTCTTCTCTCTCTTCCCATCTTCCCTCTCTTCTCTCTCTTCTCATTTTCCCTCTCTTCTCCTCCCTTCCCATCTTCCCTCTCTTCTCTCTCTTCCCATCTTCCCTCTCTTCTCCCCTCTTCTCTCTTCCCATCTTCCCTCTCTTCTCCCCTCTTCTCTCTTCCCTCTCTTCTACCCTCTCCCCTCTCTTCTCCCATCTTCCCTCTTCTCATCTTCCCTCTCTTCTCCCATCTTCCCTCTCTTCCCATCTTCCCTCTCTTCTCCCCTCTTCTCATCTTCCCTCTCTTCTCCCCTCTTCCTATCTTCTCTATCTTTTTCCCCTCTTCACATCTTCCCTCTCTTCCCATCTTCCCTCTCTTCTCTGTCTTCTCATTTTCCCTCTCTTCTCATCTTCCCTCTCTTCTCATTTTCCCTCTCATCTCTCTCTTCCCATATTCCCTCTCTTCTCTCTCTTCCCATCTTCCCTCTCTTCTCATCTTCCCTTTCTTCTCTGTCTTCTCATCTTCCCATATTCCCTCTCTTCTCTCTCTTCCCATCTTCCCTTTCTTCTCATCTTCCCTTTCTTCTCTATCTTCTCATCTTCCCACTCTTCTCCTATATTATTTCTCTTCCCATCTTCCCTCTCTTCTGTCTTCTCATCTCCCTCTCTTCTCCCCCTTCCTATCTTCTCTCTCGTCCCATCTTCCCGCTCTTCCCTCTCTTCTCTCTCTTCCTATCTTCCCTCTCTTCTCTGTCTTCTCATCTTCCCTCTCTTCTCTCCTCTTCCCATCTTCCCTCTCTTCCCCCTCTTCCCATCTTCCCTCTCTTCTCTCCTTCCCATCTTCCCTCTCTTCTCTCTTGTCCCATCTTTCCCCTATTCCTATCTTCCCTACTTTCTCTCTCTTCCCACCTTCCCTCTCTTCTCTATCTTCTCATCTTCCCTCTCTTTTCCCCTCTTCCCATCTTTCCTCTCTTCTCTCTTCCCATCTTCCCTCTCTTCTCATCTTCCCTCAATTCTCTCCTCTTCCCATCTTCCCTCTCCTCTCTCACGTCCCCTCGTCTCTATTCCCATCTTCCCTCACTTCTCCCCTCTTCCCATCTTCCCTCTCTTCTAATCTTCCCTCTATTCTCTATCTTCCCATCGTCCCTCTCTTCTCTGTCTTCTCATCTTCCCTCTCTTCTCCCCTCTTCTCATCTTCCCTCTCTTCTCATTTTCCTTCTCTTCTCGCTCTTCCCATCTTCCCTCTCTTCTCTCTCTTCCCATCTTCCCTCTCTTCTCAATCTTCTCATTTTCCCTCTCTTCTCATTTTTCCTCTCTTCTCTCTCTTCCCATCTTCTCTCTCTTCCCATATTCCCTCTCTTCTCTCTCTTCCCATTTTCCCTCTCTTCTCCTCTCTTCTCATTTTCCCTTTCTTCTCCTCTCTTCCCATCTTCCCTTTCTTCTCCTCTCTTCCCATCTTCCCTCTCTTCTCAATCTTCTCATTTTCCCTCTCTTCTCATTTTTCCTCTCTTCTCTCTCTTCCCATCTTCCCTCTCTTCTCTGTCTTATCATCTTCCCTCTCTTCTCCCCTCTTCCCATCTTCCCTCTCTTCTCATCTTCCCTCTATTCTCTATCTTCCCATCGTCCCTCTCTTCTCTGTCTTCTCATCTTCCCTCTCTTCTCCCCTCTTCTCATCTTCACTCTCTTCTCATCTTCCTTCTCTTCTCGCTCTTCCCATCTTCCCTCTCTTCTCTCTCTTCCCATCTTCCCTCTCTTCTCAATCTTCTCATTTTCCCTCTCTTCTCATTTTCCCTCACTTCTCTCTCTTCCCATCTTCTCTCTCTTCTCATTTTCCCTCTCTTCTCCTCTCTTCCCATCTTCCCTCTCTTCTCTCTCTTCCCATCTTCCCTCTCTTCTCAATCTTCTCATTTTCCCTCTCTTCTCATGTTTCCTCTCTTCTCTCTCTTCCCATCTTCCCTCTCTTCTCTCTCTTCCCATTTTCCCTCTCTTATCCTCTCTTCTCATCTTCCCTTTCTTCTCTGTTTTCTCATCTTCCCTCTCTTCTCCCCTCTTCCCATCTTCCCTCTCGTCCCATCTTCCCCCTCTTCCCATCTTCCCTCTCTTCTCTCCCTTCCCATCTTCCCTCTCTTCTCTGTCTTCTCATCTTCCCACTCTTCTGTCTTCTCATCTTCCCACTCTTCTCTCCTCTTCCCATCTTCCCTCTCCTCTCTCTCGTCCCCTCTTCTCTCTTCCCATCTTCCCTCTCTTCTCCCCTCTTCCCATCTTCCCTCTCTTCTCATTTTCCCTCTATTCTCTCTCTTCCCATCGTCCCTCTCTTCTCTGTCTTCTCATCTTCCCTCTCTTCTCCCCTCTTCTCATCTTCCCTCTCTTCCTTCTCTTCTCACTCTTCCCATCTTCCCTCTCTTCTCTCCTCTTCCCAACTTCCCTCTCTTCTTTCTCTTCTCTCTCGTCCCATCTTCCCCCTCTTCCCATCTTCCCACTCTTCCCATCTTCCCACTCTTCTCCCCTCTTCTCTCTTCCCATCTTCCCTCTCTTCTCCCCTCTTCCCCTCTTCCCATCTTCCTTCTCTTCTCACTCTTCCCATCTTCCCTCTCTTCTCTCCTCTTCCCAACTTCCCTCTCTTCTTTCTCTTCTCTCTCATCCCATCTTCCCCCTCTTCCCATCTTCCCACTCTTCCCATCTTCCCACTCTTCTCCCCTCTTCTCTCTTCCCATCTTCCCTCTCTTCTCCCCTCTTCCCCTCTTCCCATCTTCCCTCTCTTCTCCCCTCTTCCTATCTTCCCTCTCTTCTCTCCTCTTCCCATCTTCCCTCTCTTCTCAATCTTCTCATTTTCCCTCTCTTCTCATTTTTCCTCTCTTCTCTCTCTTCCCATCTTCCCTCTTCTCTCTCTTCTCATTTTCCCTCTCTTCTCCTCCCTTCCCATCTTCCCTCTCTTCTCTCTCTTCCCATCTTCCCTCTCTTCTCAATCTTCTCATTTTCCCTCTCTTCTCATTTTTCCTCTCTTCTCTCTCTTCCCATCTTCCCTCTCTTCTCTCTCTTCTCATTTTTCCTCTCTTCTCTCTCTTCCCATCTTCCCTCTCTTCTCTCTCTTCCCATATTCCCTCTCTTCTCTCTCTTCCCATATTCCCTCTCTTCTCTCTCTTCCCATTTTCCCTCTCTTCTCCCCTCTTCCCATCTTCCCTCTCGTCCCATCTTCCCCCTCTTCCCATCTTCCCTCTCTTCTCTCTCTTCCCATCTTCCCTCTCTTCTCTCTCTTCCCATCTTCCCTCTCTTCTCTGTCTTCTCATCTTCCCACTCTTCTCTGTCTTCTCATCTTCCCACTCTTCTCTCCTCTTCCCATCTTCCCTCTCCTCTCTCTCGTCCCCTCTTCTCTCTTCCCATCTTCCCTCTCTTCTCATTTTCCCTCTATTCTCTCTCTTCCCATCGTCCCTCTCTTCTCTGTCTTCTCATCTTCCCTCTCTTCTCCCCTCTTCTCATCTTCCCTCTCTTCCTTCTCTTCTCACTCTTCCCATCTTCCCCCTCTTCCCATCTTCCCACTCTTCCCATCTTCCCACTCTTCTCCCCTCTTCTCATCTTCCCTCTCTTCCTTCTCTTCTCACTCTTCCCATCTTCCCACTCTTCCCATCTTCCCACTCTTCTCTCTTCCCATCTTCCCTCTCTTCTCCCCTCTTCCCCTCTTCCCATCTTCCCTCTCTTCTCCCCTCTTCCTATCTTCCCTCTCTTCTCTTTCGTCCCATTTTCCCTCTCTTCCCATCTTCCCTCTCTTCTCCCCTCTCTTTTCTTCTATTCTCTCCTCTTTCAGGTGTTGTATAAGGAGAAGGACTCTGACTCCTCCCTCCAGTTGTGGACAGTGGAGGGGAACGCTAGCCACAGTGTCCAGCTGACTGGTCTGGGGAAATACGTCCTCTATGAAATCCAGGTCCTGGCCTTCACCCGCATCGGAGACGGCATGCCCAGCTTACCACTCATACTGGAGAGGACCCTGGACGACGGTGCACACTGGGATACCTAATATCTGCCTGTCTAAATGTATACTACCTGTAGGGCCCTTAGACAGCTAAATGTATACTACCTGTAGGGCCCTTAGACATCTAAATGTAAACTACCTGAAGGGCCCTTAGACATCTAAATGTATACTACCTGTAGGGCCCTTAGACATCTAAATGTAAACTACCTGTAGGGCCCTTAGACATCTAAATGTATACTACCTGTAGGGCCCTTTGACATCTAAATGTATACTACCTGTAGGGCTCTTAGACATCTAAATGTAGACTACCTGTAGGGCCCTTAGATATTAAGTAGTGGTGGATACATTCATACAAGATGCATTATATCAAAGGATATTTTCAAGCATTCAAATAGCTTATAATTGTTCTGTGTGGTCCTCTGTAGCTCAGCTGGTAGAGCACGGCGCTTGTAACGCCAAGGTAGTGGGTTCGATCCCCGGGACCACCCATACGCAAAAAATGTATGCACGCATGACTGTAAGTCGCTTTGGATAAAAGCGTCTGCTAAATGGCATATTATATTATTATTAAAGTTATCCAGAATGTGGTATTATATTATACCAATGCCCACTACCATTCAGTAACCCACTACCATTCAGTAACCCGCTACCATTCAGTAACCCGCTACCATTCAGTAACCCGCTACCATTCAGTAACCTGCTACCATTCAGTAACCTGCTACCATTCAGTAACCCGCTACCATTCAGTAACCCAGTATGAAAATGTATGCACTCACTAACTGTAAGTCGCTCTGGATAAGAGCGTCTGCTAAATGACTAAAATATAAATGTACCATTCCGTAACCCACTGCATCTGAAGTGAAAGTCTAGCCCCTCTGTCCCTCTCTCGTCTCCAGTGCCCGGCCCTCCAGTGGGCATTCTGTTCCCTGAGGTCCGGACCACCTCGGTGCGTCTCATCTGGCAGTCTCCGTCCCAGCCTAACGGCATCATCCTGGGTATGTGGTTTGAGCTTTGACCCTGACCAGACCTTGACCTTTCACCTTTAACCTGTCCAGACTCCACAAGAATGACCCTCTCATACAGCAAAAAAATTAAAATAAACACCCTGACTATGATGATTTAGTTATAACCAACTTTTGACCTAGCATCGTAGAACATACCTGATAGCTTTGTTTACCATTATGTTTCAGGCAGGTACAAAGGGCTTAAAGTGGAACTGACAGCATTTTAGCAACATTAAATATTATAAAAATCTGTTCATATACACCCCCAGGAAGAATATTACACTTTTTTTTTACATTTTCTGACAAGTGAACACTTATATATGGTCATTTCCATGTTTTCATACATTTACATAATGTTTGGGAATGACCTATTGTAAGGCATTTGTGAAAATCGGGAAAGCGGATGTGCGTTTAGACAAATAATAGACCCTGCAGTAAATAAAACTGAATAAAAACATCTGTCCAGGACCAGAGTCTATGCAGACTGGTGCGCCATAGCCAGTCAGAGCTATAGTAGGCCTGTATACAAATAAGTCATTTTCCACACAGGCCTGCCATCATTCACTTTGAACTGGACTGCGCATTTGCAGGCAGTAGCAACAGCGCGACTTTAGATCATTAGAACACAGTCGCCAAAAAATACACCTGAATGGATTTCTGCAAATATGTAATTACCACGGGAGTCCTCTTACATTTGGGAACTTCACAATCCTATTGATTAAATAACCATAAAAAGGTAGGCTATCTCTCCCTCAGTTGCCTATGCACATCAACAACAACAAGATCAACAACTAATGCTAGCCAGAGCGAGTGTAACCGGTGTGAAATGGCTAGCTAGTTAGCGGTGCGCGCTAGTAGCATTTCAATCGGTGACGTCACTCGCTCTGAGACCTTGAAGTAGTTGTTTCCCTTGCTCTGCAAGGGCTGCGGCTTTTGTGGAGCGACAGGTAATGGTGCTTCAAGGGTGACTGTTGTCGATGTGTGCAGAGGGTCCCTGGTTCAAACCCAGGTAGGGGAGAGGAGAGGGACGGAAGCAACACTGTTACATTGATGCTGTTGACCCGGATCACTGGTTGCTACGGAAAAAGGAGGAGGTCCAAAGGGCGGTGAGTGTAACCGGTGTGAAATGGCTAGCTAGTTAGTGGTGCGTGCTAGTAGCATTTCAATCGGTGACGTCACTCGCTCGGAGACCTTGAAGTAGTTGTTTCCCTTACTCTGCAAGGGCCGTGGCTTTTGTGGAGCGACGGGTAACGGTGCTTCGATGGTGACTGTTGTCGATGTGTGCAGAGGGTCCCTGGTTCGAGCCCAGGTAGGGGCGAGGAGAGGGACGGAAGCAACACTGTTACACGAGATGAGCTCAAATCTAACGAGGGAACATTAGATGAACCTGCTTGTCCTTCTGCAGCTTGCCTGCCAATGCATGCTTGTCCCAACCCATGTTTTGACAACTGAATGGGAACTTGCCTGCCTGCCCGCCCGCCCAATTGATCGATGCCAAATACATTTGATTGACAACTAAGAGATATGCTTACTGTAGATAACAGTCGTTCAAGTTCAGCATAGCTAGCTAGCTAGCTAGCAAAGCGATTCACATTTCTTGCTAGCTAACCAAATGACACCTGCAGCATCTCTAGCTGTAGCTAACAAAAAATGATGAGGGGAAAAAAAGTCGGTCACTCACCCACTCCTCCAATGACATGACATCCTCCCAGCAGCTAGCTAGCTAATGTTAGGCTCCTTGTTTTAAGCTTGCTAAATACATAGCTAGTTACATAAATAGATACGCTAGCCCAGGGGTGTCAAACTCAATCAGTGCATTGAAATAACACAACAAATTTGCGGGCCAGACACAGCCTATTTGTTTGCACAAAAAAATAAATCTACCACGACCCAAAATCCCATTGTTTTATTAGAAAAAAGATGGTCCTTTATAATATCCACTTATGTACATAGGATGCTGTATATAGCATTTTAACATATTAAAACAAAATAGATAAATAATATTTGTCCCACCTTTGCTGCTATGCATAATATGCTGCGACCCTAATCAAAAAGTATTTAATAACACCAAATAACAAAAAATTAGCTATAGGTTGTTGTAACATTTCAATTTTATTTTTATTTTTTTTATTTCACCTTTATTTAACCAGGTAAGCCAGTTGAGAATAAGTTCTCATTTACAACTGTGACCTGGCCAAGATAAAGCAAAGCAGTGCGATAAAAACAACAACACAAAGTTACATATGGGGTAAAACAAAACATAAAGTCAAAAATACAACAGAAGATATATATATATATATATATATATATATATATACAGTGTGTGCAAATGTAGCAAGTTATGGCGGTAAGGCAATAAATAGGCTATTGTGCAAAATAATTACAATTAGTATTAACACTGGAATGATAGATGTGCAAGAGATTATGTGCAAATAACTGGGGTGCAAATTTGCAAAATAAATAACAATATGGGGATGAGGTAGTTGGGCGGGCTAATTTCAGATGGGCTGTGTACAGGTGCAGTGATCGGTAAGGTGCTCTGACAACTGATGCTTAAAGTTAGCTTTAAAAAAAAAAAATGTTTGCAATTCGTTCCAGTCATTGGCAGCAGAGAAGGAATGGCGGCCAAAGGAGGTGTTGGCTTTGGGGATGACCAGTGAGATATACCTGCTGGAGCGCATACTACGGATGGGTGTTGCTATGGTGACCAATGAGCTAAGATAAGGTGGGGATTTGCCTAGCAGTGATTTATAGATGGCCTGGAGCCAGTGGGTTTGGCGACGAATATGTAGTGAGGACCAGCCAACAAGAGCGTACAGGTCACAGTGGTGGGTAGTATATGGGGCTTTGGTGACAAAACGGATGG
This sequence comes from Coregonus clupeaformis, assembly GCF_020615455.1. Classification (NCBI taxonomy): domain Eukaryota; kingdom Metazoa; phylum Chordata; class Actinopteri; order Salmoniformes; family Salmonidae; genus Coregonus; species Coregonus clupeaformis. Next base: position 17,116,446 of record NC_059192.1, on the reverse strand, counting down.
CACTATGATAGACTACATCCAATTTGCTGAGTAGAGTGTTGGAGGCTATTTTGTAAATGACATCGCCGAAGTCAAGGATCGGTAGGATAGTCAGTTTTACGAGGGCATGTTTGGCAGCATGAGTGAAGGATGCTTTGTTGCGAAATAGGAAGCCGATTCTAGATTTTACTTTGGATTGGAGATTCTTAATTTGAGTCTGGAAGGAGAGTTTACAGTCTAACCAGACACCTAGGTATTTGTAGTTGTCCACATACTCTAGGTCAGACCCGTCGAGAGTAGTGATTCTAGTCGGGTGGGCGGGTGCCAGCAGCGTTCGATTGAAGAGCATGCATTTAGTTTTACTAGTGTTTAAGAGCAGTTGGAGGCAACTGAAGGAGTGTTGTATGGCATTGAAGCTCGTTTGGAGGTTTGTTAACACAGTGTCCAATGAAGAGCCAGATGTATACAAAATGGTGTCATCTGCGTAGAGGTGGATCTGAGAGTCACCAGCAGCAAGAGCGACATCATTGATATACACAGAGAAAAGAGTCGGCCCAAGAATTGAACCCTGTGGCACCCCCATAGAGACTGCCATAGGTCCAGACAACAGGCCCTCCGATTTGACACATTGAACTCTATCTGAGAAGTATTTGGTGAACCAGGCGAGGCAGTCATTTGAGAAACCAAGGCTATTTAGTCTGCCAATAAGAATGCGGTGGTTGACAGAGTCGAAAGCCTTGGCCAGGTCGATGAAGACGGCTGCACAGTATTGTCTATTATCGATCACGGTTATAATATCGTTTAGGACCTTGAGCGTGGCTGAGGTGCACTCATGACCAGCTCGGAAACCGGATTGCATAGCGGAGAAGGTACGGTGGGATTCGAAATGGTCGGTGATCTGTTTGTTAACTTGGCTTTCAAAAACTTTCGAAAGGCAGGGCAGGATGGATATAGGTCTGTAACAGTTTGGATCTAGAGTGTCTCCCACATTGAAGAGGGGGATGACCGTGGCAGCTTTCCAATCTCTGGGGATCTCAGACGTTACGAAAGAGAGGTTGAACAGGCTAGTAATAGGGGTTGCGACAATTTCGGCGGCTAGTTTTAGAAAGAAAGGGTCCAGATTGTCTAGCCCAGATGATTTGTAGGGGTCCAGATGTTGCAGCTCTTTCAGAACATCAGCTGTCTGAATTTGTGTGAAGGAGAAGGTGGGGGGGGGGGGCATGGGCAAGTTGCAGCAGACGGTGCAGAGCTGGTGGCCGGGGTAGTTGTATCCAGGTGGAAAGCATGGCCAGCCGTAGCAAAATGCTTGTTGAAATTCTCGATTATTGTAGATTTATCGGTGGTGATAGTGTTTCCTAGCCTCAGTGCAGTGGGCAGCTGGGAGGAATTGCTCTTATTCTCCATGGACTTTACAGTGTCCCAAAACTTTTTGGAGTTAGTGCTACAGGATGCAAATTTCAGTTTGAAAAAGTTAGCCTTTGCTTTCCTAACTGCTTGTGTATATTGGTTCCTGACTTCCCTGAAAAGTTGCATATCGCGGGGGCTATTTGATGCTAATACAGTACGCCACAGGATGTTTTTGTGCTGGTCAAGGGCAGTCAAGTCTGAGGAGAACCAGGGGCTATATCTGTTCTTAGTTCTGTATTTTTTGAATGGGGCATGTTTATTTAAGATTGAGAGGAAATTACGTTTAAAGAACAAACAACCAGGCATCCTCTACTGACGGAATGAGATCTATATCCATCCAGGATACCTGGGCCAGGTCAATTAGGAAGGCCTGCTCGCTAAAGTGTTTTAGGGAGTGTTTGACAGTGATGAGGGGTGGTCGTTTGACCGCGGACCCGTTACGGACGCAGTCAATAAGGCAGTGATCACTGAGATCCTGGTTGAAGACAGCGGAGGTGTATTTAGAGGGTAAGTTAGTCAGGATGATATCTATGAGGGTACCCATGTTTACGGATTTAGGGTTGTACCTGGTAGGTTCGTTGATCATTTGTGTGAGATTGAGGGCATCTAGTTTGGATTGTAGGATGGCCGGGGTGTTAAGCATATCCCAATTTAGGTCAACAAGCAGTACGAACTCTGTGGATAAATGGGGGGCAATGTCACGCGACGTGTATGCGGTAGCGAAGTCAAAAGCAGGACACAGAGCAGCTGGCAACGTTATTTACTGAACACAGTAAAATCAACGTACACAACAACAAACCTCCAAAACAGGGAGGAAAGCACAAAGACCCGTACATACACGAACTGCCGGAATGACAACAAAACAATAACACACAAAATACCAAATGAGAGACAGGGGTAATTATAGGGAATTCAATCAAACATAATGGGGAACAGGTGTAAACAATAAAGACTAAACAAGACAAACACCGAAACATCGATCGGCAGCAGCTAGTACTCCGGGGACGACGAACGCCGAAACCTGCCCGAGCAAGGAGGAGGAGCAGCCCTCAACAGGGAGGGATCTAGGATGTCCCTCCTAGGGACCCAGCACCGTTCCTCCGGACCTTACCCCTCCCACTCCACGAGGTACTGCAGACCCCCCATCCGACGCCTCGAATCCACGATGGAACGGACTGAGTACGCCGGAGCCCCCTCGATGTCTAGTGGGGGCGGAGGAGCCTCTCGTATCTCATTCTCCTGGAGTGGACCAGCTACCACCGGCCTTAGGAGAGACACATGGAACGAGGGGTTAATGTGGTAATTAATGGGCAGTTGTAACCTATAACATACCTCGTTCAATCTCCTCAGGAGTTTAAATGGCCCCACAAACCGCCGACCCAGCTTCGGGCAGGGAAGGCGAAGGGGCAGGTTTCGGGTCGAGAGCCAGACCCGATCTCCCGGTGCATAAACCGGACCCTCACTGCGGTGGCGATCGGTGCTCACCTTTTGCCGTCTGATAGCCCGCTGCAGATGGAATGCGCAGTGTTCCATGTTTCCTCCGAGCGCCGAAACCACTCATCCACCGCAGGAGCCTCGATCTGGCTCTGATGCCAGGGTGCCAGGACCGGCTGATAACCCAACACACACTGAAAAGGCGTAAGATTAGTGGAGGAGTGGCGGAGTGAGTTTTGGGCTATCTCTGCCCAGGGGATATACCCCGACCACTCCTCCTGCCGGTCCTGGCAATAGGACCTCAGAAACCTACCCACATCCTGGTTTACTCTCTCCACCTGCCCATTACTCTCAGGGTGAAAACCCGAGGTAAGGCTAATCGAGACCCCCAAACGTTCCATAAACACCCTCCAGACTCTAGAGGTGAACTGGGGACCCCGATCAGACACTATATCCTCAGGCACCCCGTAGTGCCGGAAGACGTGAGTAAACAGGGCGTCGGCCGTTTGTAGGGCTGTAGGAAGACCTGGCATAGGAATGAGACGGCAGGCCTTAGAAAACCGATCCACAACGACCAAGATCGTGGTAATCCCTTGGGAGGGGGGAAGGTCCGTGACCAAATCCACCGATAGGTGAGACCACGGCCATTGTGGAATGGGTAGAGGTTGTAACTTCCCTCTGGGCAGGTGTCTAGGCGCCTTACACTGGGCGCACACAGAGCAGGAAGAAACGTAAACCCTCACGTCCCTAGCTAAGGTGGGCCACCAGTACTTCCCGCTAAGGCAGTGCACCGTCCGACCAATACCAGGATGACCAGAGGAGGGTGAAGTGTGAGCCCAATATATCAGTCGATCACGGACCTCAAGCGGCACGTACATCCGCCCCTCTGGACACTCTGGGGGAGTAGGGTCGGCAGGTAATGCCCGCTCGATTTCCGCATCGACCTCCCACACCACCGGTGCCACTAGACAAGACTCCGGAAGTATGGGAGTGGGCTCAATGGACCTCTCCTCTGTGTCATATCGTCGGGACAGGGCGTCTGCCTTAGCGTTCTGTGACCCTGGTATATAAGTGAGCTTAAATACAAACCGGGCAAGAAACATGGCCCACCTAGCCTGACGAGGGTTCAGTCTCCTCGCTGCCCGGATGTACTCCAGGTTACGATGGTCAGTCAGAATGAGAAAAGGGTGTTTAGCCCCCTCAAGCCAATGCCTCCACACCTTCAGGGATTGAACCACCGCTAGCAGCTCCCTGTCCCCCACGTCATAATTGCGTTCCGCCGGACTGAGCTTCTTGGAATAGAAAGCACAGGGGCTGAGTTTTGGAGGCGTGCCCGAGCGCTGAGACAGTATAGCACCGATATCCGCCTCGGACGCTTCCACCTCAACTTGGAACGCCAAAGAGGGATCCGGATGTGCCAGCACCGGAACCGAGGTGAACAGGTCCTTCAGATGTCTAAACGCCCTGTCCGCCTCAGCCGACCACTGCAAACGCACCGGGCCCCCCTTTAGCAGGGAGGTGATGGGAGCTGCTACCTGTCCAAAGCCCCGGATAAACCTCCGGTAGTAATTGACAAAACCCAAAAACCGCTGCACCTCCTTCACCGTAGTGGGAGTCTGCCAATTACGCACGGCTGAAACGCAGTCAATCTCCATCTCCACCCCTGACGCAGACAACCGATGTCCCAGGAAGGAGATGGACTCCTGGAAAAACAGACATTTCTCCGCCTTCACATACAGGTCATGCTCCAACAGTCTACCCAGCACCCGACGCACCAGGGACACATGCTCGGCTCGTGTAGCGGAGTATATTAGAATGTCATCAATATACACCACTACACCCTGTCCATGCAAATCCCGGAAAATCTCGTCCACAAATGATTAGAAGACTGAAGGAGCATTCATTAAACCGTATGGCATGACGAGGGACTCATAGGGACCCGAGGTGGGACTGAATGCTGTCTTCCACTCATCTCCTTCCCTAATGCGCACCAGGTTGTAAGCGCTCCTGAGATCCAATTTTGTGAAGAATCGCGCCCCGTGTAATGACTCCGTCATACTAGCAATCAGAGGGAGAGGATAGCTGTATTTGATTGTAATCTGATTGAGACCACGGTAATCAATACACGGGCGTAAACCCCCATCCTTCTTCTTCACAAAAAAGAAACTTGAGCACGCAGGGGAAGTGGACGGCCGTATGTATCCCTGTCTCAGAGATTCGGTGACGTATGTCTCCATAGCTGCCGTCTCCTCCTGAGACAGAGGATACACATGACTACGAGGAAGTGCAGCGCCTACCTGGAGGTCTATCGCACAATCCCCCTGTCGATGAGGTGGTAATTGAGTCGCCTTCTATTTACAGAAGGCGAGTGACAAATCGGCATACTCAGGAGGAATGTGCATTGTGGGAATTTGGTTCGGACTTTCCACCGTCGTTGCCGCTACGGAAACACCTACACACCGCCCGACACACTGATCAGACCATCCCTTGAGAGCCCTCTGTTGCCATGAAATGTTGGGGTCATGAGATGTTAACCAGGGAAGCCCCAACACCACGGGAAACGCAGGAGAGTCAATCAAATACAACTGTATAATATCCTCATGGCCCTCCTGCGTCTTCATCTTAAGTGGCGCTGTGACCTCCCTAATCAATCCCGGCGATCGATAAAATTCCCAGCTTCGCCTGAATCTGCTAGTGCCTTGTGCTGGGAGTGAGATGAAACCTCGGGAAACAGAACTTTAATACACATATGTACAACAGAGAGCTCTGGGTGAGTTGGGTGCTTACTCACCTGGAATGGCTCATCAGTGCGTTGCCTACTGCCTCGATTCCTAGGAGACCCTCCCCAGCACCGAACCGCAGTGTGTCCTCTGCGGCCACAGTTGGTGCAGGGGACGGCCTCTCTCCTGGTCTCTCTCCTGGTCTCCCTAGCACCAGCACCACCGAGCTCCATAGGGCTCGGCTCGGAAGTGCTGGGGGATGGAATGGACGGCCCCAACTCCGGACGTCTGCGGGTAGCCAACAGGGTATCTAGGCGAATCGACATGTCCACCAGCTGATCGAAACTTATGTTGGTGTCCCTGCAGGCCAACTCCCGACGAACGTCCTCCCTTAGGCTGCACCTGTAGTGGTCGATGAGGGCCCTCTCATTCCATCCCGCATTGGCAGCCAGAGTCCGGAAGTCTAGTGCGAACTCCTGCACGCTCCTCTTCCCCTGTCTGAGGTGGAACAGACGCTCACCCGCCGCCTTCCCCTCTGGGGGATGATCGAACACCGCCCTGAAGCGGCGGGTGAACTCCGCATAGTTGACTGTAGCGGCGTCTATTCCCCCCCACTCGGCGTTGGCCCACTCCAGAGCCTTGCCGGACAGACAGGAGATGAGGGCGGACACGCTCTCGTATCCCGAGGGCGCCGGGTGGATGGTTGCCAGGTAGAGTTCCACTTGGAGCAGGAAACCCTGACACCCGGCCGCGGTGCCATCATAAGCCCTCGGGAGCGAGAGCCGAATCCCACTGGACTCCAGAGGTGAAGCGATAGGTATAGCTGATGGTGGTGGTATCGTTGGAGGAGGTGTGGGCAAACCTCCTCTTTCCCATCGCCTCAAGGTGTTCATCACCCCTTCCATGACGGTGCCAAGATCCTGGATCATGGCGCTCCTCCAGTGATCCCGTTGGCACCGCCACTCCTGCTGACTCCATGTCGTGGTGTGTTATTCTGTCACGCAACGTGTATGCGGTAGCGAAGTCAAAAGCAGGACACAGAGCGGCTGGCAACGTTATTTACTGAACACAGTAAAATCAACGTACACAACAACAAACCTCCAAAACAGGGAGGAAAGCACAAAGACCCGTACATACACAAACTGCCGGAATGACAACAAAACAATAACACACAAAATACCAAATGAGAGACAGGGGTAATTATAGGGAATACAATCAAACATAATGGGGAACAGGTGTAAACAATAAAGACTAAACAAGACAAACACCGAAACATCGATCGGCAGCAGCTAGTACTCCGGGGACGACGAACGCCGAAACCTGCCCGAGCAAGGAGGAGGAGCAGCCTCGGCTGCATCCGTGACAGGCAATCAATTCACATATGGTGTCCAGGGCACAGCTGGGGGCTGAGGGGGGTCTGTAGCAAGCGGCAACAGTGAGAGACTTATTTCTGGAAAGGTGGATTTTTAGAAGTAGAAGCTCAAACTGTTTAGGCACAGACCTGGATAGTATGATAGAGCTCTGCAGGCTATCTCTACAGTAGATTGCAACTCCACCCCCTTTGGCAGTTCTATCTAGATGGAAAATGTTGCAGTTGGGGATGGACATTTCAGAATTTTTGGTGGCCTTCCTAAGCCAGGATTCAGACACTGCTAGAACATCAGGGTTGGTGGAGTGTGCTAACGCAGTGAATAACTCAAACTTAGGAAGGAGGCTTCTGATGTTAACGTGTAGAAAATCAAGGCTTTTACGGTTACAGAATTCATATCAGTGTTTCCTCTTGAAAATATTTTAGCTGTTGGGGAAAAGTTAGCGGGACTGGGGGGGTTTAAGGCCCACCTTTTTGGGGAAGTTCGGGGTCCCCCCGAAAAAATAATAATAATATGTAAAGTACTGAAAAGCTTGGTTCTGGTGACTTTTTAAATGGAAAAAAAATCAAATAAACCATCTAAAATATAATTTCCATCCCCAGAAATGAGCTCAATAATGTATTGGTAATATGATTATAGTATACAGGATGCAGTTTAAGGTTGAGTGCTGCAGCTATCTAAAGAGAAAATGAAAAAGTTTGTCTTGAACATTTGACTGAACATGAATTAGAGCCTACTAATTCATGTTTATCACAAAAGGAGGGCGTTGGAAATCTCTTTCCTAACCTAATTCTGACATAGTTTACAGCCTTTGTCAGAGCACTTTATTCTTCTGGGCTTTTGGAAAAAGATTTACAACAACCTCCTGTAATTGAGCTCCTTGATGGGGGGGCCGTTGATGGAGAGCAGCATGCAGGCGCTAGATGCTCTCCCTGCAGTCTGTTCCTCAAGTCTGTTTTGACCTGCAATAACAGAGATACTAATAAGAGAAGGGAGAGGGACGAAGAGGATATACTTTCACATTTAAATGTTCTTACTCGTTTCATTGCACAGAAATCCCTCTCACAATTAACGGAAGACACTGGTATAGTCAGTGTGATTGCTGCTAGCTGGCTAAGGCAGGGGTAGACTGCCCCCACTCATCAAACTGCGAGGACAGCTTTGTCATTGCCGTCAGCTGGTCCAACCCCTGAAATACATGAAAAACAAAAATATGTACAACTTTAAAGAAGAGCCAACAGAGTGGTAGCTCAACAGGAAAAAGGGTTGGGCAACACTGACCTAAAATGTTACCTTCAAAAGATTGTCACACTCATGCCATACCTTGAATGCTCCAACTTGCACATTGCTTGTAAGAGGGTCTCTCTTGCAGTACAGCAGCCTCTGGAGCTAGCCTCTGGAGCTAGAATCTCCAGGTGTTGGAACCTCCGGTCTTTGCTGTCCTGGAGGCCAACAAGATATGGCTCTGTGACCTAATTACAGCACAAAACAGAAAATAAGTGATTAATAGCTGTTTGTTTTAGTTTATCCTACACACATGACGTTACATTGGATGTAACATTGAAAACAAATGTTTTTACCTCCTCTCTGAACCGAGCCCAGAACTGCTCCCAGGTCTTGGTCTTCTCCACCTGGCCTCTCCCTCTCCTCTCCCTGTCCTCCTCCTCCTTGATGTTGAATGCGCCCATACCCATTGGGTTATCGAGGTCCTGGTGGAGTTGGCTCAGAAAGAAACACGTAATGCTGTAGACTAGTACAGACTAAATATGCACAAACATTTTTAGCCCTAAGCCTAATTAAAGGAAATTTGACTTACCATGTGGCGTGTTATATGTCAATTTTAAGCCACTTTGGTCCCATCCAGATTGCCGGTGGTGCGCACATGGCCCTACTCCTCTCCACATGGCCTTACTCCTCTCCACATGGCCTTACTCCTCTCCACATGGCCTCACTCCTCTCCACATGGCCTCACTCCTCTCCACATGGCCTTATTCCTCTCCACATGGCCTTACTCCTCTCCACATGGCCTTACTCCTCTCCACATGGCCTCACTCCTCTCCACATGGCCTCACTCCTCTCCACATGGCCTCACTCCTCTCCACATGGCCTCACTCCTCTCCACATGGCCTCACTCCTCTCCACATGGCCTCACTCCTCTCCACATGGCCTCACTCCTCTCCACATGGCATCACTCCTCTCCACATGGCCTTACTCATCTCCACATGGCCTCACTCCTCTTCACATGGCCTTACTCCTCTCCACATGGCCTCACTCCTCTCCACATGGCCTCACTCCTCTCCACATGGCCTTACTCCTCTCCACATGGCCTCACTGCTCTCTCCTCCTCCTCTACTTTTATCTACTCTCCTTTCCTCTGTTCCACTCTGCTCTCCTCTCTCCTTTCCTCTGTTCCACTCTGCTCTCCTCTCGCCTTTCCTCTGTTCCTCTCTTCTCTCCTCTCTCCTTTCCTCTGTTCCTCTCTGCTCTCCTCTCTCCTCTCTCCTTCCATCTCCCCTCCTGGCTCTCTCCTCTCCTCTGCTCCATTCTGTCCCTCATGCATACATACCTCACTCCCGGGATTCTGCCTCTTCTCTGTCTAGTAAAGTAAGCAATACACTTGTTATATAAACAATAGCTTAAGCTTTTAAAGAGTTAACGATAGCTAACGCACTTTTGTACATCGTGCTGTTCCGTACATTTTACCTCATTTTAGCGCCCCCCAAAACGTAATACTTCTAGGTCAACTGAAATATGAATACCATTGTAAAGCACAATTTCTCCCCTTTCCAGCAAAGTCAATAAGACCTTCATGCTGCCCATCTCTGCATGATTGAAGAAAGCAATGGAGCTCCGCCGGGTCTTTATAAAAATGGCGGATGGGGAAGCGAATGCTACTGCGTCATAGTGAAAGGGGTAGATAAGTCGTGTGGGGAACCGGCTTTTTTCACCCGATTTATCCAACTTATCACCTCTAAAATGTAAATAAAACACTATATTTTTCATAATTAAACTGTGGGTGTCACAGTTTTTGAGAGTCATGATGGCTCGCAATGATTACAAAAAAATTAACAATTGATTGAATTAACTATTGATGAACTCACAAGTAATTAACTTTACACTCACCATTACACTCACCATTGATCATTTCTTGTTTTTAATCTGCGAGAGAAGTGCTACACCTGGTGGAAGAGGCTGTACGGCACAGAATGAGTTGAATAATGCGTGCCGTACGTTACGTAGTGACATGTCACACTTTAACGTACAGCGTCAGCAGGGTCCGTTTTTTCAACTTTTCTCCAATACTATTGGTACATTACTATGTCAATCAATGCTGAATCGAAACTTAGTTCACACCCCGTATTTTGATGCCTACACAGTTGCTACAGTCCCATTAGTTTTCATTGCAGCCTCATTTGAATGCCGCGGTTGCCCACATATGTATGGAACGGAGTTAGCTACCGTTACATAACTGAAGAAAGTTTCATTTAATTCAGGCTGATTTGACGCTAGCTCGCTAAGTTAACATTACCTGACACTCTTGTCCCCGCTCCCCCTTTCTCTTTTGCTGCTGTGGCTGGAAATATTTCAATAAACAGACAGATAAATGTAGCTATCTTACTTGCACTTGATACAGTTCTAAACAAACTAGCTAGCTAACTTGCTAGACTAGTTGTGACGAGGTGTGAATGAAGGAGTCAGGCGCAGGAGGTAAAACACCGAAGTCCAGAGTTTATTTAGTTTACATAAATAAAACGCACCCAGCGTCGAAACGAAACTATAACAAGGGAAAATATTCCACCTTGGCAACTACAAATGGAAGAGTAGCTCAACCGAGCTACTCGCTCTCACAATAAACAATCACTCACAAAGACAAGGGGAACAGAGGGAACACTTATACACATACTAATTAGGGGAATGAGCACCAGGTGTGTGTGATTGACTAGACAAGACATGACAAGTGGAGTGATGAGAATGGGATCGGCAGTAGCTAGTAAGCTAGTGACGACGAATGCCGAAACCTGTCCGAACAAGGAGGGGAGGCAGCCTCAACGGAAGTCGTGACAGTACCTCCCCCTTGACGCGCGGCTCCAGCAGTGCGCCAACCCCGGCCTCGGGGACGGCCAGGAGGACGTGGAGTAGGGCGAGTCGGATGACGACGGTGGAAATCCCTCAACAGGGAGGGATCGAGGATGTCCCTCCTTGGGACCCAGCACCGATCCTCCGGACCGTACCCCTCCCACTCCACGAGATACTGAAGGCCCCCCACCCGACGTCTCGAATCCAGTATGGAACGGACTGAGTACGCCGGGGATCTCGATGTCCAGAGGACGTGGACGAACCTCCCGCACCTCAGACTCCTGGAGTGGACCAGCTACCACCGGCCTGAGGAGAGACACATGAAACGAGGGGTTAATACGGTAATCAGGGGGGAGTAACAACCTGAAGGTAACCTTGTTTATCCTCCTCAGGACTTTAAACGGCCCCACATACCGCGGGCTCAGCTTCCGGCAGGGCAGGCGGAGGGGTAGATTCCGGGTCGAGAGCCAGACCCGATCCCCCGGTAGAAAACCGGGGCCTCCCTGCGGTGGTGGTCAGCGTTCGCCTTCTGACGACGCACGGCGCGCTGGAGGCGAACGTGGGCAGCGTCCCAAGTCTCCTCCGCACGCCGAAACCAGTCATCCACCGCAGGACCCTCGATCTGGCTCTGGTGCCACGGTGCCAGGACCGGTTGGTAACCCAAAACACATTGGAAGGGTGTTAGGTTAGTGGAGGAGTGGCAGAGAGAGTTCTGAGCATATTCTGCCCATGGCAGGAACACCGAATACTCCCCCGGCCGGTCCTGACAGTAGGTCCGCAGGAACCTACCCACATCTTGATTCACCCTTTCCACCTGCCCATTACTCTCGGGGTGAAATCCAGAGGTCAGGCTGACCGAGATCCCCAGACGTTCCATGAACGCCTTCCAGACTCTGGACGTGAACTGGGGACCTCGGTCGACACTATATTCTTTGGTACCCCGTAGTGCCGGAAGACGTGAGTAAACGGAGCCTCCACAGTTTGTAGAGCCGTGGGGAGACCGGGCATAGGAAGGAGGCGGCAGGCTTTCGAAAAGCGATCCATAACGACCAGGATAATGGTGTTACCTTGGGAGAGGGGAAGATCAGTAAGAAAATCAATACTAAGGTGGAACTGGTAAAGGTTGTAGCTTACCGGCTGGGAGGTGCCTAGGTGCCTTACTCTGGGCGCACACTGAGCAAGAGGAAACATACACCCTCACGTCCTTAGCCAAGGTAGGCCACCTATACTTCTCGGTCAGGCAGCGCATTGTACGACCGATACCTGGATGACCAGAGGAGGGTGACGTGTGTGCCCAGTAGATCAGACGATCACGGATAAGCACAGGCACATACTGCAGCCCAGCTGGACACTGCGGTGGAGATGGATCTGTGCGTAATGCCTGCGCTATATCCGCGTCCATCGCCCATACTACCGGCACCACAATGCATAAGGCCGGGAGTATGGGGGTGTTGTCTGTGGGCCTCTCCTCTGTGTCATACAGCCGAGACAGTGTGTCTGCCTTCACGTTCTTCGTACACGGAATGTATGAGTGTGAAATCAAACCGGGTGAAGAAGAGGGCCCACCTGGCCTGGCGAGGATTCAGCCTCCTCGCTGCCCGAATATACTCCAGGTTACGGTGGTCTGTCCAGACGAGGAAAGGGTGTTTAGCCCCTTCGAGCCAATGCCTCCACACCGTCAAAGCTCAGACAACAGCCAGCAGCTCCCGATCATCAACGCTGTAGTTCTGCTCCGCCGAGCTGAGCTTCTTCGAAAAGAAGGCACACGGGCGGAGCTTGGGTGGCGTGCCCGAGCGTTGGGATAAGACAGCGCCTATCCCTACCTCGGACGCATCCACCTCCACGACGAACGGTAGTGATGGATCGGGGTGAGCCAGTACCGGGGCGGAGGTGAATAGACCCCACAAACTACTGAAGGCCAAATCAGCCTCAGCAAACCAGCGGAGCCGGGACGGCCCACCCTTCAACAAGGAGGTAATGGGAGCTGCGACCTTGCCAAAGCCCCAAATAAACCTCCGATAGTAGTTGGCAAAGCCAATGAAGTGCTGCACCTCCTTCACCGGGGTTGGAGTCGGCCAATTACGCACGGTTGAAATGCGATCTCCCTCCATCTCCACACCTGTGGTAGTAATGCGGTATCCGAGGAAGGAGATTGACTGCTGGAAAAACTAACACTTCTCTGCGTTGGCATAAAGATCATTTTCCAGCAACCTTGCGAACCAAGGGCACATGCTCGGCGCACGTAGAGGAATACACCAGGATGTCATCGATGTAGACCACCACACCGCGACCAAGCATATCCCGATTCACCTCATTCACAAAGGACTGGAAAATGGATGGAGCATTCATCAAACCGTAGGGCATGACCAGGTATTCATAATCCCCTGAGGTTGTGCTGAATGCTGTTTTCCACTCATCCCCTTCCCGAATACGCATCAGGTTGTAGGCACTCCTGAGGTCTAATTTGGTGAAAAAATGGGCCCCATGCATTGACTCAATCACTGAAGGAATGAGGGGAAGAGGATAACTAAATCGTACTGTCACCTATTCAGTGGTCGATAATCAATGCACGGGCGTAAACCGCCATCTTTCTTCTTCACAAAGAAGAAACTTGAGGAAGCAGGTGAAGTGGATGGACGTATATACCCCTGGCGCAGGGACTCGGTGACGTATGTTTCCATAGCCTACGAACCAATGAAATGCCTTGACGGCGTACAAATTCCCTGCGCATAAAGTTCCCAGCTGCACCTGAATTGACTAGCGCTTTACACTGGGAAACTACCAGGTGATCGGGAAAGGAGATAGATAGGGTACAGTGCGCCGCAAAGGGCTCTGAACAAGTTTGGGTGTTCGTTACCTGGGGTGATGCGTGAGTACCCTGCCTACCGCCTCCAGACCCAAAATAACGTTGACAGCTCCATCTGCTTGGGGTCAGAGTCATCCGGAGTGGGAACGGGCAGACCCCTACCAGGATGTCCTCTGGCTGCTAGCAGAATGGCCATGTCCACCAGTTGGGAGAACGATAGCATGGCATCACGGCAGGGTAGCTCCCGTCGGACGTCCTCCCTTAGGTGGCACCGGAAATGGTAGATCAGGGCCTGCTCGTTCCACCCGGACCCTGCTGCCAGCCTCCGGAACTCCAGCGCATAGTCCTGTGCGGTCCTCGTCCCCTGCCTCAGATGGACCAGTCGTTCGCCCGCCTCTCGACCCTCAGGCGGGTGATCGAAAACGGGCCGAAAGAGGCGAGCAAACTCCCCATAGTCCTCCAACGCGGCACCTCTCTCGTTCCACACCGCGTTGGCCCACTCTAGGGCTCTCCCACAAAGGCAGAAAACGAGGACGGATACCTTCTCCCGCTCCAGTGGCGCCGGCCTGATGCTGGAGAAATACAGCTCGAGTTGGAGCAGGAATCCCTTACATCGCGCTGCCGTCCCATCAAACGCCGGTGGCCGGGATATCTGGATCCCTCCAGGGGCTGGGGTGTAGATGGCTGGATCCGGTTGACCAGCTGGTCTCGATAGATCGGGTCCTCTCCTCTCCAGGCATTCTACTACCTGAAGAACCCGATCCATCGCTTCCCCCAAGCTGGCCAGCATCGATGAATGCTCCTGGACCCTTGCCACAACTCCAGGCATGCGGTCTTCTCCTGCTGACTCCATTCAGCGGGTGAGTGATTCTGTGACGAGGTGTGAATGAAGGAGTCAGGTGCAGGAGGTAAAACACTGAAGTCCAGAGTTTATTTTGTTTACATAAATAAAACGCACCCAGTGTCGAAACGAAACTATAAGAAGGGAAAATATTCCACCTTGGCAACTACAAAAATCACTCTTACAATAAACAATCACTCACAAAGACAAGGGGAACAGAGGGAATACTTATACACATACTAATTTGGGGAATGAGCACCAGGTGTGTGTGATTGACAAGACAAGACATGACAAGTGGAGTGATGAGAATGGGATCGGCAGTAGCTAGTAAGCCGGTGACGATGAACGCCAAAACCTGCCCGAACAAGGAGGGGAGGCAGCCTCGGCGGAAGTCGTGACACTAGTAACGTCAGTTAACTATGATTCTATCATCACATACTTGTGGATATTGGATAGCTAATTGCCGTTACAATTGTGGCAGCAATATTATAGATCTAAATTATGTTAGTAGAGTTTTTAGGTTATAGCTAGCTTATGTAGTTAACTAATTGGCTAGCTAACGTTAGTCAAACAAACAAGATAGCGTACCTTTCTTGCAGTTTCTCACGCAGGAGCGCCGCAGAGCTTCTTTATCGAGCACTGGTCACTCATGCACTGGCACTGACTGCCTTCTCTCATGAAGCTCACAGAGCTAAATAACCTTCACAACTGTGTTGAACCTAGACAGATGATCTATTTACCAAGAAAAGCTGATGTGCTTTACAGAACTTTATTGAACCTATTTTTGGTAGAAATAGGATGTTTCTTTTGGTGTGGCGGCAATGATTCTGCCGTGGCGTAGCGCCACACTTAAATGAACGCAGAGGAAACACTGCATCATATCTTCTGAAGGAAGTGTTGACAGATATTAAGGTTAATGATTATATCTTCTGAAGGAAATGTTGACAGACATTAAGGTTAATCATCATATCTTCTTAAGGAAGCGTTGACAGACGTTAAGGTTAATCATCATATATTTTGAAGGAAATGTTGACAAGACATGAAGATTAATCATCATAGCCTCTGAAGGAAATGTTGACAGGCTTTAAGGTTATTCATCATATATTTTGAAGGAAATGTTGACAGACATTAAAGTTAATCATCATATCTTTTGAAGGATATGTTGATAGGCATTATGGTTAATCATCATATATTTTGAAGGATATGTTGACAGACATTAAGGTTATTCATCATATCTTTTGAAGGATATGTTGACAGACATTAAGGTTAATCATCATATCTTCTTAAGGAAGCGTTGACAGACGTTAAGGTTAATCATCATATATTTTGAAGGAAATGTTGACAAGACATGAAGATTAATCATCATAGCCTCTGAAGGAAATGTTGACAGGCTTTAAGGTTATTCATCATATATTTTGAAGGAAATGTTGACAGACATTAAAGTTAATCATCATATCTTTTGAAGGATATGTTGATAGGCATTATGGTTAATCATCATATATTTTGAAGGATATGTTGACAGACATTAAGGTTATTCATCATATCTTTTGAAGGATATGTTGACAGACATTAAAGGTTAATCATCATATATTTTGTGTCTGACTCTGACTCTGCTGTCATGTGGTGTTTTCTCTTTTCTCCTCTCAGCCTATCAGATCACGTACCGTCTGAACTCGACCAATAGCAACACGGCCACAGTGGACGTGTTAAACCCGAGTGCTCGTCAGTACACGGTGACTGGCCTGAAACAAGAGTCAGTGTATGTGTTCCGCATCACAGCCCAGACACGCAAGGGCTGGGGGGAGGCTGCAGAGGCACTGGTGGTCACCACCGAGAAGAGAGGTAAACGTGAATTGAAAGATATGCCAGAGGAAGTATTATATCACATTAGTGTATGAGTTATTGTACTTATTGAATATACCAAAAAGTGAGGTTACAATGGAAACATATGGAAAAGTGATAGTATATGAGTTATTGTAACTTATAGGACATTCCAGAAATGATTGTATATTTTGTGTACTTAGATCAAGTTTTATGTTACATTACCATATGAGTTATTGTACTTATAGAGCGTACCACAGAATATTGTCTACATGTGTTAGAGTGTAGACAGGGTTGAGTCAGTCAGTTACCGTCAACAACAGAGAATTCCAACGAGTTTAGAAGAAACACTCATCTCATCTGATAATGGTTTACAGATTCAACACATTGGTTTCTAATGAGTCATATTCTGCCCGGTTACATCTGCAGTAATAAGCAATTTGTTTAGTGTGTTTACACAAGCACTTCAAGTTAGTGAGTACTGTAGGCTATTGATAAAGCCTTTTGAGGATGGTATAAGTCATTTGTTTAACCTGATAAGAAGTTGTACATAGTTCACACTTAACATAGTTCATCAACCCCCCTCTCTCCCTCTCCCCCCAGCTCGCCCTCAGCCCACCGGTCGTCCCATGGTGCCCCAAGAGAATGTTCAGACCCGCAGTATGTTGTTGTCATGGGAACCAGGCAGCGACAGCCTCTCTCCGGTCCGCTACTATACAGTCCAGCTGAGAGAACTGCCCGACAGCAACTGGACCGTCCACTCTGCCTCGGTCAATCACGAGGCCGACTCCTACATAGTTGGCAGGTACAGTATGCACCCAACCTATCACCTTACCTGGCACACTACCTAGCACCCTACCTAGTGCACTAACAGAGGTACATAGTAGACAGTTTCCTATCACAGTATAGACCCTTGAGCTGAGATATTTGAGAGATTTGCTTGGAAAGGCTGCACTTAGCCCTAGATGGAACTTGAATAGTTGAAAAAAATGTTGTGACGAATGAGAATGAAGTTGTCCTGTGTTCCATCTCTCCATGCTAGGCTGAAGCCCTTCACCTCCTACCAGTTTAGAGTGAAAGCCACCAACGACATAGGAGACAGTGAATACAGTGAGGAGAGTGAAGCTATCACCACACTACAGGATGGTAAGAGACTTGACCTCTTTTCACGTTGTGGTATCTTACTGCATTGAAAATAAAGATCCTTGTGGACATCATATTATCCGCACATGATTTGGTCTTCATTGTCCTTGGTTTTGCCACATTGACACAAACTTTTTTCTTAGGCTGGGGTTCTGTAATGTATGTTTTACATCAGTGCTGGGTGCTGGGTTACAATCCCTCCCTGAGTAGAATGTCAGGATGAGTTAATGTATTGCTGTGGTGAGGAAACTATTGGCAGCAGTAGAATAGGTGATGTCATCTTCACCATCTGTGGTTGCTGTGCGACGGGGGGGGACGGGGGGACGGGGGGGTGTAACACTTACATCCAAACAGTGTCAACCGAGCAGAACTAACTTTAATTCAAGAAATGTTCTTCCTTTAGATCATTCTCATGGCATATTTGACTTGTTTACCAATCCTGTTCTCTTTAGTTGTGTGTCTATACACTGTGAATACCACTGCATTATTTATTTGCACCTGAGTGGTAGACTCAGCTAATTGTCCTCACTTTCAATCTTTGTTATTTTCTCTCCTTCTGTTCCAGCCCCTGACGAAGCCCCCACAATCCTCTCTGTCACACCACACACAACTACATCCGTGCTGATTCGCTGGCGGGTAAGAAGTGACGTGGTGATTGGTCCTGATGTCTGTCTTCCTATCCGCAGTAAAACCCAGTCATCTGTCAGTCAATGGGCGGTAATGAGAGGGCAGCGCGGTGTATAGGGTGTACTTAGACTGAGTGAAACACACCTTTTTCTCCTCTCTCTCTAACACTAACACCTGAATTAGCAGGTCATAAAGGGGAGAAGGAGAGTTCCCAGGTTACTGCCTGCAGGAGTGTAACACCGAGACATCCAAACTCTTCTTTCCTTCCCCTGTTCTCTCTCTCCCTCCTCTCCTTCCCCTGTTATCTCTCTCCCTCCTCTCTTTCCCCTTTCTTCTGGCCCTGTTGTCTCCTGTTTTACAACAGGGGAATTTCTCTCTGTGTGAGTCAGCCATGGATGAGCTCCGGTTGTCTGGGGATTTCTGAATCCTGTCTCTTTATCTTAGTCCTGTGCCGGGGAGGTCTGACCATACATGGGATTATCAAAAGTGGAATCCAGATGTTTTATTTTTTTGCCTTTTGTTGTCTTTCAATGAAAAGCGAGCTGTAAATTAAATATATTATTCTTGTTAATCAAATATCTAGTTAGCTAGCTCGGCTTTGTAAATATGACTGTCCGTGAGAGCGACTATGTTGAACATGGCCTAATGGTAGTCTAACATTATGTGTTGTCATCACAGCCTCCGTCTGAGGAGAAGATTAACGGTATCCTCCTGGGCTTCCGGATACGTTACCGGGAGCTCCTATACGACCGCCTCCGCAGCTTCCCTGTACGCACCGCCAACAGCCCCTCCAATAAGTGGGCCGAGCTCACCTGTGAGTACGGTCATAACCTCCCCACAACGCCCCTACAACCTCACATAAACCACCATCTCTCAACAAGGCCAAACAGAACTCCATCAGAAAGTGTACCAAACATTCCTCCTATATCGTCTTCCTGTAACACTGGCTGTGCCTGACACCTGACACTACACCTCTTAGAATCAGTCCCTTCTAATAGTCTTATTCTATCTGCTCTGTCTGTGTGATGTATAATTTCTCTTTGATGAAGTTAGTGTTGTTTTCTCTGTCTGTGTGATGTTTAATTTCTCTTTGATGAAGTGAGTGTGGGTTTCTATGTCTGTGTGATGTGTAATTTCTCTTTGATTAAGTGAGTGTGGGTTTCTATGACTGTGGGTTTTTCACTGGTTCTTGCAGAAATATTAGCCACATGTTTATATATATAACATAGATAATAAACAGTGAGTAGCAGCAGCGTAAAAATGATTAACTGTTCAGCAGTCTAATGGCTTGGGGTTAGAAGCTGTTCAGGAGCCTTTCGGACTTTGACTTAGTGCTCCGGTACTAACACAGTAACATGTCTCTCCTCTACTCCCCTCTCTCTACTGCCCTCTCTCTTCTATCCCCCTGCTCCCTCACAGCCCCCTACAGTGTGCGAAACCTGAGCGCGTCCTCTCTCACCCAGTATGAGCTGGGAAGTAAGTCCTCACAGGCCTGCCTGCGCTTCACACTCTTCCTCACACACTCTGCCTCACACACTCTGCCTCACACACTCTGCCTCACACACTCTGCCTCACACACTCTGCCTCACACACTCTGCCTCACACACTCTGCCTCACTGCTGATGAAACACACTCTGCCTCACGCACTCTGCCTCACACACTCTGCCTCACTGCTGATGATACACACTCTGCCTCACGCACTCTGCCTCACACACTCTGCCTCACACACTCTGCCTCACACACTCTGCCTCACACACTCTGCCTCACACACTCTGCCTCACACACTCTGTCTCACACACACTGTCTCACTGCTGATGATACACAGTCTGTCTCACTGCTGATGAGACACAGTCTGTCTCACTGCTGATGATACACACTCTGTCTCACTGCTGATGATACACACTCTGTCTCACTGCTGATGATACACACTCTGTCTCACTGCTGAACATACACATACACATTCACATCACTCACACACACACACTCACACACAATTTAGTCATAAAGCAAAAATAGGTTAGTCAGTGTGTTATCTCTAGCCATGCAGATGATATAGTCAGCTGCCTTGAGTTGGAGTCATGTGGAAATGCAGAGTGAAACGGAGCCTAATGGAGTCATTGCCACATGCTTAGTTTGTGTTCTGACAGTGAGCTCAAACAGACCACTACGTGGGCCCTGATTTAAAGACGCTCTGTCTTCTGTCTATGTGGTATTTTCAATAGGAATCGCCGGTAGACTTGCTTGTCCAGTCCAAGTTTCATGGGCTCATGAACTTGTATTTGTTTAGTTAAGCAGCAGAATACCAGACAATCACATATTTCAGGGTATTGCTTTCCAGTACGCAATAACAACTCAATTACTTCCTTGGATAGATTTTAACTGCTGCATAACATGCCAGAAAATACATTTGTTGATTTTGTTCACACAAAATAGGGTCCTTTCTGGTTAAATAAAAGTTAAATTAAATATTGTGGTGGTGGTGGGTTGTTGGTTAATGTCAGTATTGTTCCTTGTTCCCCAGACATGAGCAAACACAAGCGCTATGAGATCAGGATGAGTGTGTATAACGCCGTAGGGGAAGGACCAAGCAGCACACCACAGGAAGTGTTTGTGGGAGAAGCAGGTAAGTCACTGAGTGAGGTGGTGAGGTTACAAACACACGTAAGCACTCACTCCCGCACACACACACAATCTCTCTCTCTCTTTCTCTCTCCCTCTCTCTCTCTCAATTCAATTCAAATTCAATTCAATTTAAGGGCTTTATTGGCATGGGAAACATATGTTAACATTGCCAAAGCAAGTGAAGTAGATAGTAAACAAAAGTGAAATAAACAATAAACATTAACAGTAAATATTACACTCAGAAGTTCCAAAAGAATAAAGACATTTCAAATGTCATATTATGTCTATATACAGTGTTATAATGACGTGCAAATAGTTAAAGTACAAAAGGGAAAATAAAAAAACATAAATATAGGTTGTATTTACAATGGTGTTTGTCTTCACTGGTTGCCCTTTTCTTGTGGCAACAGGTCACAAATATTGCTGCTGTGATGGCACACTGTGGTATTTCACCCAGTAGATATGGGAGTTGATCAAAATTGGGTTTGTTTTCGAATTCTTTGTGGATCTCTGTAATCTGAGGGAAATACAGTGGGGGAAAAAAGTATTTAGTCAGCCACCAATTGTGCAAGTTCTCCCACTTAAAAAGATGAGAGAGGCCTGTAATTTTCATCATAGGTACACGTCAACTATGACAGACAAATTGAGAATTTTTTTCTCCAGAAAATCACATTGTAGGATTTTTAATGAATTTATTTGCAAATTATGGTGGAAAATAAGTATTTGGTCACCTACAAACAAGCAAGATTTCTGGCTCTCACAGACCTGTAACTTCTTCTTTAAGAGGCTCCTCTGTCCTCCACTCGTTACCTGTATTAATGGCACCTGTTTGAACTTGTTATCAGTATAAAAGACACCTGTCCACAACCTCAAACAGTCACACTCCAAACTCCACTATGGCCAAGACCAAAGAGCTGTCAAAGGACACCAGAAACACAATTGTAGACCTGCACCAGGCTGGGAAGACTGAATCTGCAATAGGTAAGCAGCTTGGTTTGAAGAAATCAACTGTGGGAGCAATTATTAGGAAATGGAAGACATACAAGACCACTGATAATCTCCCTCGATCTGGGGCTCGTGGGGTCAAAATGATCACAAGAACGGTGAGCAAAAATCCCAGAACCACACGGGGGGACCTAGTGAATGACCTGCAGAGAGCTGGGACCAAAGTAACAAAGCCTACCATCAGTAACACACTACGCCGCCAGGGACTCAAATCCTGCAGTGCCAGACGTGTCCCCCTGCTTAAGCCAGTACATGTCCAGGCCCGTCTGAATTTTGCTAGAGTGCATTTGGATGATCCAGAAGAGGATTGGGAGAATGTCATATGGTCAGATGAAACCAAAATAGAACTTTTTGGTAAAAACTCAACTCGTCGTGTTTGGAGGACAAAGAATGCTGAGTTGCATCCAAAGAACACCATACCTACTGTGAAGCATGGGGGTGGAAACATCATGCTTTGGGGCTGTTTTTCTGCAAAGGGACCAGGACGACTGATCCGTGTAAAGGAAAGAATGAATGGGGCCATGTATCGTGAGATTTTGAGTGAAAACCTCCTTCCATCAGCAAGGGCATTGAAGATGAAACGTGGCTGGGTCTTTCAGCATGACAATGATCCCAAACACACCACCCGGGCAACGAAGGAGTGGCTTTGTAAGAAGCATTTCAAGGTCCTGGAGTGGCCTAGCCAGTCTCCAGATCTCAACCCCATAGAAAATCTTTGGAGGGAGTTGAAAGTCCGTGTTGCCCAGTGACAGCCCCCAAAACATCACTGCTCTAGAGGAGATCTGCATGGAGGAATGGGCCAAAATACCAGCAACAGTGTGTGAAAACCTTGTGAAGACTTACAGAAAACGTTTGACCTGTGTCATTGCCAACAAAGGGTATATAACAAAGTATTGAGAAACTTTTGTTATTGACCAAATACTTATTTTCCACCATAATTTGCAAATAAATTCATTAAAAATCCTACAATGTGATTTTCTGGAAAACATTTTCTCATTTTGTCTGTCATAGTTGACGTGTACCTATGATGAAAATTACAGGCCTCTCTCATCTTTTTAAGTGGGAGAACTTGCACAATTGGTGGCTGACTAAATACTTTTTTTCCCCACTGTACATTGTAATAAAATAATAAATAATAAAAAATAATAATAAAAAATGGTAGTAAATAATAATAAATAAATAACAACAATAAAATGGTAACAGTCAATAGTATAAATATAATAAATATACAAATCTAAATATGGAAAATGAAACTATAACTAACTTATAACTAAATAACGGTCATCTTCACCATTATCAGTACTACAACTACCATCATCATTACTACCACTACTACCACCACCATCATTAAACTGCCATCATTACCATTACCACCCATACCACTACTATTTGGAATGATAAACAACAATAATAGCAATAACAATAATAATAAGTACGTTACTATTTATTATGCAGATGTTATTATTCAGTGTCCCTCAGGCTATGGCAGGCAAATACATATTTGGCTGCAAGAGGAGCCATTGCTCCTTCGCCCATGAGTATTTTTAGTTTTTCCTCTGGGTTTAATAAGTTAAAATGTGGAATAAATCTAGTCATTTCTGTGAATAATGAATCTCTTTGTGAGGAATATTTATCACAGTAAAGGAGAAAGTGCATTTCTGTTTCTACCTCCCCTGTCGTGTAGTGACCACATATACGCTCCTCTTTGGGTAGCCATGTCTTTTTATGTCTGCCGGTTTCTATTGCCAATTGATGGTCACTCAGCCTGTACTTGGTAAGGATCTGTCTCTGCTTCGTATCTCTGATAGAGTAGAGATAATCAGCCAATTCATATTCTCTGTTTAGGGTCAGATAGCAATTTAGTCGGCTTTGGGATTTTGTTTCGTTTTTCCAATGTTGTAAATATGTCCTTTGATTGGTTCATGATTTTGTTCATTGGAATTCTTTCTTTTGAAGCAGTGCTGGTGTCAGCTTGGTTGGTTAGGTCCAACACCAGCTGACTGAGAGGGCTCGTTTCTGGGCTCAGCTCTTGGGTTTGAAGTGCTTTAAATTGCAGACTTGAATTTGGACTTGAATTTAGATATAACCAAAATTTTTATGATATTTTCTGAATTTTCATTACTACTGGAAAGTGGCCCAATTCTGCCCTACATGCATTAGTTGGTGTATTTCTCTGGACTTGTAGAGTGGCCCCCAAACCTCACTTTCGTAAAGAGCTATTGGTAGGATTACACTGTCAAATATTTTGGTCCAAATTCTAATTGGGATGTTGATTTTGAATAATTTCATTTTTATTGCATACGATGCTCTGCAGGCTTTTTCTTTGAGTGCATTCACTGCCATATTAAAGTTTCCCGATGCAGATATGGTCAGACCAAGGTATGTGTAATTTTTAGTGTGTTCAATTATGGTGTTGTTCAGGGTGAATTTATATTTGTGTTTCTGACATCTGTTTTTTTTTTGGGAAAATCATGATTTTAGTTTTTGTGAAATTTACTGCCAGGGCCCAATTATTGCAATATTGCTCTAGAATGTTAAGGTTCTGTTGAAGACCTTCTTTGGTTGGTGATAGAAGTACCAAGTCATCAGCATATAGCAGGTATTTTACCTCTGTGTCAAATAGTGTGAGTCCTGGGGCTGGAGAATGGTCCAACATGTCTGCTAACTCATTGATATAAATGTTGAAAAGATTTGGACTCAAACTGCAGCCTTGTCTCACACCTCGACGTTGTGAAAATAATTATGTTCTTTGGTTTTAGATTTTATTGCACACTTGTTTTCTGTGTACATACATTTTAAAAAGTCATACACCTTACCACCAAGCCCACTTTGGAGAATTTTGTAGAATAGCCCTTCATGCCAAATAGAATCAAATGCTTTTTTAAAGTCAATAAAGAAAGCAAAGATTTTGCCCTCTTTTTTTTGGTGGACGTGTTTATTAATTAGTGTGTGTAAGGTGTATATATGGTCAGTAGTGCGATGGTTAGGGAGAAAGCCAATTTGACATTTACTTATTACATTTTTCTCTTGAAGAAAGGTTTGAATTCTTGAATTCAAAATGCTACAGAAAACCTTTCCCAAGTTGCTGTTTACGCAAATTCCCCTGTAATTATTGGGGTCTGATTTGTCTCCACTTTTGTGGATAGGGGAGATAAGCCCCTGGTTCCAGACATCAGGGAAGCAGCCAGAAGTTAAAACTGTGTTGAACAACTTAAGCACAGCATTTTGCAACTCAGGTGTGCTGTTTTTCAGCATTTCATTTCTGATGTTATCTAGAACACAAGCATTCTTTGATTTGATAGATTTTAGCTTTTCATTTAGTTGTTGTTGGATTTTGGTTGTTTTTAATGACCGATTCAAGGATGTTCAATTTTTCTTGAATTTCTAATTGGTTCTGTTGTAAGTCATTTTGTTGGATGTTTTTGTATAGATTATCAAAATAAGTTTTCAAAATTCCTTCATCTTGAATGGCTAATTCTTGTGGCTTTGTCATGCTTAAATTGTTCCACATGTCCCAGAACTGATGTTGGTCAATTGCACTTTCAATTTCATCAAGTGTCTTGTTGGTATAATTCAATTTCTTGCGTTTTAGTGTATGTTTATACTGTTTCAGAGTTTCAAAGTATTCATATCGTAGATCTGGGTTGTTTTGCTGCTTATGTTTTTCATTTGAAATTTGTCTTAGTTGTTTTCTAATTGTTTTACATTCGTTATCAAACCTTTTTTCAGAAACATTTTGTTTTTTATTTCTGATGTTGCATTTCTTTGGTTTTCTCAAATATGCTTTCAATGCTGCTTTTTGGAAAATGCAATTGATGTTTTGAGTAGCCGAAATGACACCTTCTTTATTGTTTTGGTATTGTGAGTAATTGAAAAACTGTATAGCGTTCATCATTTCATTTGAGTTCAATGTTTCAATGAATCTCTCTGCACTGTTTTGAGCCCATCTGTACGATTGGTTCATGTTGTAGAGTTTATTCGGCTGTTTTTTTTAATGAATATTGCCGGTTAATTTCTTCAGAAACACGTTGATCTGACTGTGATCTGACAATGGTGTCTGTGGTCTGACAGTGAATGCACTAATGGAGGAGGGGTCAATGTCAGTGATGGCATAATCGACTACACTTGTCCCAAGAGCTGAGCAGTAAGTAAACTGACCTAAAGAGTCCCCTCTGATTCTACCATTAAGCATGTACAGGCCTAAGGCTCGACAGAGATGCACTAACTCCTTCCCATTTTTGTTCAGTATTTGGTCAGGACTGTTTCTATTATTCATAATTGGGCTACTGTACAAGGAGGGGTGTCCCAATATGTGGTGGTTACCTCCCGCATCAGTGTAGTCAGGCTCAGAACCTGTTCTTGCATTGAAATCTCCACAAAGAAGCACTTTACCCTCTGCCTGAAATTGAATGATTTCTGTATGGAGATTGTCAAAAAACTGATCATCATAATATGATGAATCTGAAGGAGGAGCATAAGCTGCACATATGTATACATCATTGTCACAATAGATTGTATCTTTGTTAAGTTTTAACCAAATGTGATTAGTACCTTTTTTCATTTCATTCAGTGCTAAGTCCTGCTTATGCCAAATGATGATTCCACCTGAGTCTCGGCCCCGTTTAACATTTTTATGTTTGATTGATGGTAGTAAACTTTCTCTATAGCCTGAGGGACACTGAGTATCTATGTCTCCACGACCCCATGTTTCCAGTAGGATTATGATGTCCTGTCCCTTGATGTTTTTAATCAATTCTGGATTTGTTGTTTTATAACCAAAATGTGAAGAGTACAGGCCCTGGATATTCCAAGAGCTGATAGTTAATGATCTCATTTATAATAAGTGATATTCACTGGTTTGAGTAAAGTACATTGAAAAATAATAATAATAACTATAGTTATATATATATATACAGTGGGGAAAAAAGTATTTAGTCAGCCACCAATTGTGCAAGTTCTCCCACTTAAAAAGATGAGAGAGACCTGTAATTTTCATCATAGGTACACGTCAACTATGACAGACAAAATGAGGGGAAAAAATCCAGAAAATCACATTGTAGGATTTTTTATGAATTTATTTGCAAATTATGGTGGAAAATAAGTATTTGGTCAATAACAAAAGTTTCTCAATACTTTGTTATATACCCTTTGTTGGCAATGACACAGGTCAAACGTTTTCTGTAAGTCTTCACAAGGTTTTCACACACTGTTGCTGGTATTTTGGCCCATTCCTCCATGCAGATCTCCTCTAGAGCAGTGATGTTTTGGGGCTGTCGCTGGGCAACACGGACTTTCAACTCCCTCCAAAGATTTTCTATGGGGTTGAGATCTGGAGACTGGCTAGGCCACTCCAGGACCTTGAAATGCTTCTTACGAAGCCACTCCTTCGTTGCCCGGGCGGTGTGTTTGGGATCATTGTCATGCTGAAAGACCCAGCCACGTTTCATCTTCAATGCCCTTGCTGATGGAAGGAGGATTTCACTCAAAATCACATGATACATGGCCCCATTCATTCTTTCCTTTACACGGATCAGTCGTCCTGGTCCCTTTGCAGAAAAACAGCCCCAAAGCTTGATGTTTCCACCCCCCATGCTTCACAGTAGGTATGGTGTTCTTTGGATGCAACTCATCATTCTTTGTCCTCCAAACACGACAAGTTCTATTTTGGTTTCATCTGACCATATGACATATGACATTCTCCCAATCCTCTTCTGGATCATCCAAATGCACTCTAGCAAACTTCAGACGGGCCTGGACATGTACTGGCTTAAGCAGGGGGACACGTCTGCACTGCAGGATTTGAGTCCCTGGCGGCGTAGTGTGTTACTGATGGTAGGCTTTGTTACTTTGGTCCCAGCTCTCTGCAGGTCATTCACTAGGTCCCCCCGTGTGGTTCTGGGATTTTTGCTCACCGTTCTTGTGATCATTTTGACCCCACGGGGTGAGATCTTGCGTGGAGCCCCAGATCGAGGGAGATTATCAGTGGTCTTGCATGTCTTCCATTTCCTAATAATTGCTCCCACAGTTGATTTCTTCAAACCAAGCTGCTTACCTATTGCAGATTCAGTCTTCCCAGCCTGGTGCAGGTCTACAATTTTGTTTCTGGTGTCCTTTGACAGCTCTTTGGTCTTGGCCATAGTGGAGTTTGGAGTGTGACTGTTTGAGGTTGTGGACAGGTGTCTTTTATACTGATAACAAGTTCAAACAGGTGCCATTAATACAGGTAACGAGTGGAGGACAGAGGAGCCTCTTAAAGAAGAAGTTACAGGTCTGTGAGAGCCAGAAATCTTGCTTGTTTGTAGGTGACCAAATACTTATTTTCCACCATAATTTGCAAATAAATTCATTAAAAATCCTACAATGTGATTTTCTGGATTTTTATTTCTCAATTTGTCTGTCATAGTTGACGTGTACCTATGATGAAAATTACAGGCCTCTCTCATCTTTTTAAGTGGGAGAACTTGCACAATTGGTGGCTGACTAAATACTTTTTTTCCCCACTGTATATATATATATATATATATATATATATATATATATATATATATATATATATATATATATATACATATATATACATACATACATACATACATACATACATACATACATACATACATACATACATACATACATACAGTGGGGAGAACAAGTATTTGATACACTGCCGATTTTGCAGGTTTTCCTACTTACAAAGCATGTAGAGGTCTGTAATTTTAATCATAGGTACACTTCAACTGTGAGAGACGGAATCTAAAACAATAATCCAGAAAATGACATTGTATGATTTTTAAGTAATTAATTTGAATTTTATTGTATGACATAAGTATTTGATCACCTACCAACCAGTAAGAATTCCGGCTCTCACAGACCTGTTAGTTTTTCTTTAAGAAGCCCTCCTGTTCTCCACTCATTACCTGTAGTAACTGCACCTGTTTGAACTCGTTACCTGTATAAAAGACACCTGTCCACACACTCAATCAAACAGACTCCAACCTCTCCACAATGGCCAAGACCAGAGCGCTGTGTAAGGACATCAGGGTTAAAATTGTAGACCTGCACAAGGCTGGGATGGGCTACAGGACAATAGGCAAGCAGCTTGGTGAGAAGGCAACAACTGTTGGCGCAATTATTAGAAAATGGAAGAAGTTCAAGATGACGGTCAATCACCCTCGGTCTGGGGCACCATGCAAGATCTCACCTGTAATAAGCCGTGTCTGGCTCTTCTCTCCTGGGGATGGTGGGGGTACTGTTGTTTCAGAAGGTGGGGCAGGGGGTCTCTGTTGCTGGGGTGATGGGTGTGTGGGTCCCTGCCAAGTGTTTCATCCTTTAGGTCCTTAGCAAAAGTTCTGACACTGTCCTGATCAAGATGTACATTATCGTATAAGTGTTCACATGCCAGAGTGGGATGGTGAGCCATTCTAACGTTGAGCAGTGAGGCACAATCCACAGTGATCTGTTGATTTATTTTGTCGATCAACTGTCCTGGGAAGTATTTTCTTGGTAGGAGGGTGGACACAACTATATTGGTTGTTGGAAACATAGTCTGTGCCCGTTCTGCTACTCTTCTCACTGCCCCAGATACATTTTCACCTTTGGCATGAAGGTCGTTTGTGCCAGTGTGGATGATGATGTTGTCGGGGGTGTCAATCCTGGTCTGACTGAGGAGCTGCATTGCACTGTCAGTTTTAGGACTTATACACCTGGTGTCTAGGGAATAATCTTTCCTGGACTAAGAACTTCCCATTTGAATCAGTAAGGATTGCAGTTGTGGGTGACTGTCTGGGTGGAGCAGACTGGGAGACTGGTATTCTGACCTGGGCTGGAGCAGACTGGGAGGCTGGTTGGCTGACCTGGGCTGGATAAAACTGGGTGGCTGGTTGGCTGACCTGGGCTGGAGCACACTGTACTGGAGTAGACTGGGAAGCAGGTAGGCTGACCTGGTCTAGAGCAGACTGGGACGCTGGTTGGCTGATCTGGGCTTGAGCAGACTGGTAGGCGGGTGCAGTGTCATCAGGCTGTGTGGTGGAGGCCATGCTGGTCTCAGGTTCTGCTTGTGTTGTACCAGGCTGGTGGACATGTTCTCTAGATGCAGAGGACATAATGACTAGCTGCTGGTTGAGGGTGACAATGTACCTCTCTCTCTGCTCTAGCTCCTTTCTTGTTGTGCTCAGATGGTCTCTGAGGTCATCATTTGTCTGACTCAGTTTGTCCATTTTGCTCTCTAATTTAACAATAGATGCTCTGCTCTCCTCCCTGAACTGTTTCATCTCTTATTTTAGTTTATGGACAGTGTCCTCCTCTTGAAGCTTGTTCTCTCTGAGTTCTATGACCTCTGCTTCGACGAGAGAGAGAGTGTTGTGGAAACGTTGCATAGCAGGTGTTCTTGGTGTTGTAGGCATGTCCTTGGCTTTGTCTGCTGCAGGTGAGGTAGGTAGAGGGACACTGAGGGCTTCTTGCTGGGTCACAGAGACCGTTGGGGCCTGCTTTTTTCCATCTCCCTCCTTGACTTGTTCCTCAGTTTCTGAGATGAGTTCAGCTTCTGCTTTTAGGGTAGCAAACATATTCTCAAAAGCCTGGAGGCTTGAATCATTGCCTTCAATACAGTTCCATTATTATATAAGTTTACTGTTTGATACGTGTTGCTCTGGTCAGCTTCTTCAAAAATGCTGATCTGACATCCTTGGCTGATGCCTCTCTTTTTTGAGAAAGGGAAATTGTTGCAAATAACTATTTTCCATATGTGCCCTCTCCATATGTGCCCTCGTTTGATATTAAATATTACATTTGTTCTTATTTTGCAACTGGTAAGATCTGCAAACAGGCATTCATGGTTCTGTCCCATCATCAAACCTTTGAAACTTTTCTTAGCTTTCTCCGTCTGGATGCCTGGTGGGTAAACAATTTCCATAGCAGCGCTGTACACAATGTTGCAATAGAAGCGTTGTTTCTTGTATTATTCTTGTGTCTTTTAGAGGACTGTTTTACTTTGATGTCCTTTGTCTTCTGTCCTTATTTTGTCTTATTTTGTCTTTCTTTTCTTCTGTTAACTAGATATTATTTGTTAGCTAGCTAGCTTCTTCCAGGAGAGTCCCTAGCAACTGCTTAGCAACTGGTAAACAATTCAGCTAGCTAAGATAACTGTAAAATTTTATGATAAATAGTTACTTTTTCAAAAGCCTTTCTTCTTTGTTTGTTGCTTGTTTTGTCTCTTATTCAGTCTTGCAGTTTTCTTTTGTTTTTTTCCGATGTACTTCACTCTAAAAACCATATACATTTCAATATTTGTAGGAGCTCATTTTTTCAGCTGCTGCTGCTCTCTCTCTCTGTCTTTTTCTCGCTCTGTCTTTCTTTCTTTCTTTCTTTCTTTCTTTCTTTCTTTCTTTCTTTCTTTCTTTCTTTCTCTCTCTCTCTCTCTCTCTCTCTCTCTCTCTCTCTCTCTCTCTCTCTCTCTCTCTCTCTCTCTCTCTCTCTCTCTCTCTCTCTCTCTCTCTCTCTCTCTCTCTCTCTCTCTCTCTCTCTCTCTCAGTTCCACTAAAATCTTATCTGTTGTAATGTTGTTTCTTGCTTGATTTTTCATCTTTATCTTTTCACAGTACCCACTGCCCCGCCTCAGAACGTGGCCATCCAATCAGCAACGGCCACCCAGCTGGACGTGACATGGGAGCCTCCTCCATTGGACACTCAGAATGGAGACATCCAGGGATACAAGGTGAAGAGGAGGGTTTCACAAGGATGGAGTTACCATAGAATTCTAATAATTCTAATCATCATTGAAATGTAATGGCAGTTACATGTTTTTGCTTCTCTTTAATCCCAGTGGGATGTAAAGGCTATCTTTGCTGTGAGCTAATATGTGTCTGTTCTCCATATCTCCTCCTCCTTCGCCCTCCAGGTGTACTTCTGGGAGAACCAGCGTAAGAATGAGACGGAGAGGCTGCGCACCCTGTTCCTGCCAGAGGGAGGGGTCAAGCTGAAGAACCTGACTGGATACACCACCTACATGATCAGTGTGGCCCTCTTCAACGCAGCAGGGGACGGGCCCCGGAGCCCCCCGACCAGGGGCCGTACACAACAGGCCGGTAAGGGAGGGACACACACACAGGAGCGGTCTATCTTAAAATGAAAGGAAAGCAATTCTATTGACTCAAATTCAAATTACTCCTCCAACTCCCACAAACCATCCACAGGTTTCTAACTGTGCGCTTTTATACGCTGCACCTAATTGTTGCTGTCAGCATGCCAAGCCAGATATGTGTTAGAAACCACATGGCATAAACATCAGTTCCCTATCAATGACCTCCTTCAGTCTCTTGACTCATCCGCTGGTTCCCTGGACAGTCTGGTTTGGTATAAGATGGTATGAAAATGTTTAGAGGCTGAAAGTCATTTTTTTTCTCTAAGCTCCTTCCTGTGGTTTCTTGGAAATGCTTTGTCTCTGGCTCAGTGTTCTAAATAGCAACAGAAGACAGTCGCCAGATAGTATTTCCCTCCAAATATATTTTTCCCTCCCTTCTGTACAGTCACTGTAGAAATGTGTTTTTCATCCGATCCCCTCGTAAAAAGGAAAATGTTTGCAGTTTTCTGTGTTTGATATCTCAAGCGGGAGGGGGGTGAAAGGGGGGCGGTAGATGCATAGGGGGCTGTAGAACACATAAGCAGGTGACAAGCGTGTTGAGGAGAGGAGATGCACAGGACTGATAGCAGGAGGCTCACCACACAAAAACGCCTGTTTTTCAGAGGGTTACAAATAGTCTCAACAACTTTAGAGAACAGGAGATCTGTGTTCACTGTGCAGTAGTAGTGTCACCAGCTCATCTATGTCACTGTAGCCTATAGGAATATGATGGTATGATGGCTGTCATGGGAATAAATAAATGACACTAAAAACAAACAACATGTCCTAAATAGTTTTTGCTAATACTTTCCAATCTTCAAAATAGAAATCATCACTCAGATTGTCCTGTGTTCTGAGGCCATCATAGGTTGTCCTGGGTTCTGAGGCCATCATAAATAAATTGTCCTGTGTTCTGAGGCCATCATAAAAAGACAATCCAAGATGTAGCACTAATGTTTATGGCCCCTAACCCTTAACATTTGACCCCTGACCTTTGTGTCCTCTGAACCCAGCCCCCAGCGCTCCCAGCTTCATCCACTTCAGTGAGCTGACCACTACGTCAGTCAACGTGTCCTGGGGTGAGCCCACCTACCCCAACGGCATTCTGGAGGGCTACCGGCTGGTCTACGAGCCCTGCACCCCCGTGGACGGTAAGACACCCACCTCGTCATGTCCCACATCTCACCTCACATCTGACACAATTAACATCCATTTCTGAAGATGCATCCCAAATGACACGCTATTTCCTATGTAGTGCACTACTTTTGCCCTATATAGGGAGTAGAGTGTAATTTGGGACACAAGCTGAGTCTCACTGTATGAGGCTAAACATCAGCTAACTTAATAACTACATTGAAAACTATATTTTTCCATTACTGAGTGAGTGGTGGCCATCATTGCCTTTGTTGACACCAAATAGCATGCTGAATCAGTTGATAATGTTGCTATGTTAACCCTTTTAATTGATTTCCCATGTATGTCCCAACAACTGTTGGAGTGTGCCTATGTCAGTTTGTGTGTGTGTATGTATGTGTGTGTTTCATGTTGTTCCAATCCATTCCCTGGGTAATAGCCCCACTCTAAATGTGGTGTGTTTGTCTAGAATCTTCCGTGGCCTGTGCCGACTGTCTTCACTCCCCCTCCCCCCCAGGCGTCAGTAAGATAGTGACGGTGGACGTCAAAGGGGCCCCGTTCTGGATGAAGATCAAGGATCTGGCTGACGGGGTCACCTACAACTTCAGGATCCGGGCCAAGACGTTTACCTACGGGCCTGAGGTGGAGGCTAACATCACCATGGGGCCTGGGGAAGGTTTGTCTACCTCTGGCTGTCTTTGTAGTTCACTGAGGCCCACATTCTAACTTGCAATATGCACACTTAGCTCAACATTCTGTGCAAATCTTCAATTAACATCAATGCAAGGTTTACAAATGTCAGTGTGCTGATCAAATCAAATCAAATCAAATTATATTGGCCACATGCGCCTAATACAACAGGTGTAGACATTACAGTGAAATGCTTACTTACAGCCCTTAACCAACAATGCATTTATTTTTAATAAAAAAAGTAAAATAAAACAACAACAAAAAATTGTTGAGAAAAAAAGAGCAGAAGTAAAATAAAATAACAGTAGGGATAGCGGGGTACCGGTGCAGAGTCAATGTGCGGGGGCACCGGCTAGTTGAGGTAGTTGAGGTAATATGTACATGTGGGTAGAGTGACTATGCATAAATAATTAACAGAGTAGCAGCAGCGTAAAAAGATGGGGTGGGGGTGGGGGGGCAGTGCAAATAGTTCGGGTAGCCATGATTAGCTGTTCAGGAGTCGTATGGCTTGGGGGTAGAAGCTGTTGAGAAGTCTTTTGGACCTAGACTTGGCACTCCGGTACCGCTTGCCGTGCGGTAGCAGAGAGAACAGTCTATGACTAGGGTGGCTGGAGTCTTTGACAATTTTGAGGGCCTTCCTCTGACACCTGGATGGCAGGAAGCTTGGCCCCAGTGATGTACTGGGCCGTACGCACTACCCTCTGTAGTGCCTTGCGGTCGGAGACAGAGCAGTTGCCATACCAGGCGGTGATGCAACCAGTCAGGATGCTCTCGATGGTGCAGCTGTAGAATTTTTTGAGGATCTGAGGACCCATGCCAAATCTTTTCAGTCTCCTGAGGGGGAATAGGCTTTGTCGTGCCCTCTTCACGACTGTCTTGGTGTGTTTGGACCATGATAGTTCATTGGTGATGTGGACACCAAGGAACTTGAAGCTCTCAACCTGTTCCACTACAGCCCCGTAGATGAGAATGGGGGCGTGCTCAGTCCTCTTTTTTTTCCTGTAGTCCACAATCATCTCCTTTGTCTTGGTCACGTTGAGGGAGAGGTTGTTATCCTGGCACCACATGGCCAGGTCTCTGACCTCCTCCCTATAGGCTGTCTCATCGTTGTCGGTGATCAGGCCTACCACTGTTGTGTTGTCGGCAAACTTAATGATGGTGTTGGAGTCGTGCCTGGCCATGCAGTCATGGGTGAACAGGGAGTACAGGAGGGGACTGAGCATGCACCCATGAGGGGCCCCCGTGTTGAGGATCAGTGTGGCAGATGTGTAGTTACCTACCCTTACCACCTGGGGGCGGTCCGTCAGGAAGTCCAGGATCCAGTTGCAGAGGGAGGTGTTTAGTCCCAGGATCCTTAGCTTAGTGATGAGCTTTGAGGGCACTATGGTGTTGAATGCTGAGCTGTAGTCAATGAATAGCATTCTCATGTAGGTGTTCCTCTTGTCCACGTGGGAAAGGGCAGTGTGGAGTGCAATAGAGATTGCATCATCTGTGGATCTGTTGGGGCGGTATGCAAATTGAGTGGGTCTAAGGTTTCTGGGATAATGGTGTTGATGTGAGCCATGGCCAGCCTTTCAAAGCACTTCATGGCTACAGTCGTCAGTGCTACGGGTCGGTAGTCATTTAGGCAGGTTATCTTAGTGTCCTTGGGCACGGGGACTATGGTGGTCTGCTTGAAACATGTTGGTATTACAGACTCAGTCAGGGACATGTTGAAAATGTCAGTGAAGACACTTGCCAGTTGGTTAGCACCTACTCGGAGTACACGTCCTGGTAATCCGTCTGCCCCTGCGGCCTTGTGAATGTTGACCTGCTTAAAAGTCTTACTCACATTGGCTACGGAGAGCGTGATCACATAGTCATCCGGAACAGCTGGTGCTCTCATGCATGCTTCAGTGTTGCTTGCCTCGAAGCGAGCATAGAAGTGGTTTAGCTCGTCTGGAAGTCTTGTGTCACTGGGTAGCTCGCGGCTGTGCTTCCCTTTGTAGTCTGTAATAGTTTTCAAGCCCTGCCACATCCGACGAGCGTCAGAGCCGGTGTAGTACGATTCAATCTTAGTCCTGTACTGACTCTTTGCCTGTTTGATGGTTCGTCTGAGGACATAGCGGGATTTCTTATAAGCATCCGGGTTAGAGTCCCGCTCCTTGAAAGCGGCAGCTCTACCCTTTAGCTCAGTGCGGATGTTGCCTGTAATCCATGGCTTCTGGTCTGGGTATGTACGTACGGTCACTGTGGGGACGACGTCATCGATGCACTTATTGATGAAGCCAGTTAAGATTAGGCACTGAATATGCCATAATATCTTTGAAAGTATATTGAGGCTGCCTGACCCTCAAACCTTTCTCTAACCTTTGACCCCACCTTTGACCCCATGCAGGAGCCCCGGGCCCCCCTGGAGAGCCCTTCATCTCCCGGTACGGCTCGGCTCTAACCATCCACTGGGCCAACGGTGACCCCGGGAGGTCGCCTATCACACGCTACGTCATCGAGGCCAGACCCTCAGGTATATACACCCAACACGTGACATACTGGACTCCACTGCTTGACGTATTCCTTTTAGCTTCTCGTGGAACAAAGAGCCTCAGCAGTGCATCTGCAGTGAACCCTGTCCATGTTCACATACTGGACACTTCCAGATTGATCCACAGTTCACATTCTTTCCAATCATGCAATCTCTTAGCCCGGCCTCATACTTGCTTGGACAGGAATGATCTGACTAAGAATAGAGTGTCAATGTGGTTCCACAGATGGTGATGCTCACTCTCTATTATTTTAATGGAGTATTGATTGAGGTGCAGCAGAGCTTGAGACGTAGTGTCAGGTTTAATCTGTGATTGGGAAAGGGGGTAAAGGGGGATACCTAGTTAGTTGCACAACTGAATGCATTCAACTGAAATGTGTCTTCCGAATTTAACCTAACTCCTCTGAATCAGAGAGGTGCGGGGGGCTGCCTTAATTGATGCCCACGTCATCGATGCACGGGGATTGACAGCCGTACAGAGGGAATAAAGGGAGGCACAGAGGGAGGGATGGATTACACTACCAGTTTCTTAAAGGACAGGGGAAGAGGGGGACAGGGAGTTGGGGGGTACTAAGTCCCAGAGGTTGAGAGTATGGGACTGACTGACATGGTGGGAAACCCCTGTAGGCAGCAGCGGCTTAGCCTGGTATGGATTACATTGATCTCCCTAGAGCAGGGGTATTCAACCTTATGGTTTTCTGTCATAGTCAGGAAAAACTGCTGGCGCACTACACATTCAATTGATCCTTCATATCTTCACTTCTTCACTACTGATAGAAACGTTAAATGAACTCTTGGTGTTGGCTGATGTTCTTGAGCACTCCATAAACGCTGTCAAACTCCAAATAATAGTTATGTTTATTAGCACTTATGGATTCTGGCAGCCATTATAAAAGCAAACATTAAACATCCCATTATAGTCCCTCTTGTGAATCATACCTTCCCACATTTTGTATCCTTATTTATACCTCTCAAAGACCAGAGAGCCCCATACAGATTATGGGAGATGTAAAATGTATCAATTGCGTAATGTGTATTGTGGTATGAGTTACCTTGGACATTGTCAGATTGTTTTCATACCATAGGTTTTTAAACAAGCTTTTATATCAATGAGCCTCGTTTACCACTCTGTTTTGTCATGTCTGATTACTACTCATCCAAATACCTTCTTCTGCTACTACTTCTACTCTGCCAACAGATGAGGGCTTGTGGGATATCTTGATCAAGGACATCCCAAAGGAAGTAACATCATACACCTTCAACATGGACATTCTGAAGCAAGGGGTTAGTTATGACTTCCGGGTCATTGGAGTGAACGACTACGGCTACGGGTCTCCTAGCCCACCCTCAACCTCCATATCTGGTGAGTTATTTCATATATCTACATTATGTCCCAGATGTCACCCTATTCCCTAGTACACTACTTCTGGCCAGTGCTCATAGGGGTGCCATTTGGGACACGCACTAGTCATTGAGCTTAAGGTTTTCATGTTAATCAATGACAATCTTACTTCATTATATAGAATATAAGACTAATCAGCATAACACAAATATCGCACAAACAGTCATTTTCAGACGCTACCTTTGCATTTGTGCTCCCTGCCCTGTCCTTGTGTTTAGTCCCGCTGTTATATGTGCTCTTCTCCTCCAGCCAAAAAGGTGGCGCCATTCTATGAGGAGTGGTGGTTCCTGGTGGTGGTGGCCCTGGTAGGTCTCATCTTCATCCTCCTTCTGGTCTTCATCCTCATCATCAGAGGACAGAGCAAGAAGTACGCCAAGAAATCTGACTCAGGTGAGCGGCAGAGACAAAGATGTCATCGACATGATATTACTAGGCAACAAGGTCCTTGTTATGGTTAGGTTATCGGTAGTATGGAGAGATGGAGGGAGGGAGGGAGGGAGGGAGAGATAGAGAGAGAGAGACAGCTGTAGAATAGTAGAGGACCTACAGTATCTAGTCTGCTCCTCTCTGACATCAACGGGTCTCTAGTTGTGCAGTCTGCTCCTCTCTGACATCAGCAGGTATCTAGTTGTGAAGTCTGCTCCTCTCTGACATCAGTGGGTATCTAGTTGTGCAGTCTGCTCCTCTCTGACATCAGCAGGTATCTAGTTGTGCAGTCTGCTCCACTCTGAC
Source organism: Coregonus clupeaformis (assembly GCF_020615455.1). Lineage (NCBI taxonomy): Eukaryota > Metazoa > Chordata > Actinopteri > Salmoniformes > Salmonidae > Coregonus > Coregonus clupeaformis. The sequence continues at coordinate 17,077,998 of NC_059192.1, read as the reverse complement.
ATCAGCAGGTATCTAGTTGTGCAGTCTGCTCCTCTCTGACATCAGCAGGTATCTAGTTGTGCAGTCTGCTCCTCTCTGACATCAGCAGGTATCTAGTTGTGCAGTCTGCTCCACTCTGACATCAGCAGGTATCTAGTTGTGCAGTCTGCTCAGGCTGGGGACAACGTTTCTGACAGACGAAGCACAAGAGGTCCTTTCTCCTCTTGTCTTCCTTCTCTGCTCTCTACAGACCCCCTGTAACCCCCCTCATGGAATACTGGACCAGTCCAAGTTAACAGATCAGTTTATTATAGTGACTAAATGTTTTGCAGAATGACCCCAGATGCCTTTGGAGGGTCTGGTATGTCAGGGGGGTAGTTGATGTTTGGACCCTTGCCTTCTCGTAGATTCCTACTTCACTCGTAGGCAGGGACTATATTCTCATACTGTAGACCCAGGCCCAATGGAGTCTGCTGATCAAAGCTCTCGCTAAGAAGGGGGAGGGTAGGTCAGAGGGTAGGTCAGAGAAGTAACAACACAAATCAGTTTCAGATCAGCGTCTTTACATCAACATCAGCTGATAAGGCAATTTACCTAGACTTTGTGGGTTTTAGTTTAGGTTTAAAGGCTGTGTTTTTGTTGAATCTTGTGGAGTCTATCATCAATGTTTAGATGCCTGGCTTCACTCGCCAAATATAGTTGTGATGACATTCTGGAATCACTCCAGTCACTCCTCTAGTTTCTATGGAATTCAGTAGTAACAGTAGTAGTGGTAGAGTACATAACATCCATCCATGATTCATCCTCTAGTGTTTCTATACAACTCAAATGGCACCCTATTCCCTATGTAGTGCACTACTTTTGACCAGGGCCTATATAGGGAATATGGAGCCATTTGGGACACAGCCATACAGTAGTAACAGTACTAGAGTGGGCTACATGACATACAGCATTACTAACCCTTACCTGCCTGCCCGTCTGTCCCTCTGGCCTGTGGTCACACAGTGTCTCCCTATGTGTGTTCATCAGGGAACAACTCTAACTGTAACGCCCTGACCCATGGAGATATGGTCAGCCTGGACGAGGGACGATTCCCCACCCTGGAACTCAACAACCGACGACTGTCTGTCAAGAACTCCTTCTGCCGTAAGAACGGTGTCTATACCAGGTCAGTAACCAGCTATGGCCACACCAAGAACATGTCTCCAGCTATGGCCACACCAAGAACATGTCTCTAGCATATCCCACAAGCCCTTTAATAGGACTATGTGTGTTTGGATTCCATGTTAAAGATACAATCTGTAACTTGTATTTATATTTTCTTATAAATGTATTGTCCTTGCACTATTTTGTAAGCTGAGGGGTTGGGTCTCGGCATTAGGGCTGGGACAATACCAGTTTTGCAATACTCGTTAGTATCGTGGCAAGGAAACAAAACATGAAATACATACTTCTTTAGGAAAACAGCCTTAATGTTGGAAACAAACATCATCATGTTGTCATCCAGAGTCAAATGTATGTATTTTCCAAGCTACAGCACACCATTTTTTACATACAGCAGGTTTTTAAAGGATCAAAGAGTTTAGTCTGCTTCGTGTTTTCATTTTTGCCATGGAAATAATATTGCGATACTGGTATCGTCCCAGCTCTACTCGGCATGTAAACAAATGTCTTTGCAGTAACTTGAGTTGACACTTTTACTCATTGCACCTTTAACTTGACTGGTTTAAATATGTTTTTGATAGTACTGCATACCCATGCAAATATATCCTCCAAATACCGGCTTCTCTGGCATTATAACTTAAATGTGTACCAGAAATATACCAGGAATATGCCATCCTTAGGATGTTGTTCTATTACTCCACACAATGTCACATGTACTTTTGTTCTAGCAGTAGAAGGAGGAGGTTGAAGATCCTCACCTTTTCCTAGAGAGAGAGACAAAGGATTGAAACGGTTGCTTTATTGGAGGTTGAAGATCCTCAGTATTTCCTAGAGAGAGAGAGAGGATTGAAACAGTTGCTTTATTGTTTTATTTGAGCCATTGTGTTTACATCTTCAGTGATAACCAGTGGTGGATTTTCTTGTTTGTTAAATTTACGGATAGCCAGGGGCATGCTCCAACACTCAGACATCATTTACAAACGAAGCATGTGTTTAGTGAGTCTGCCAGATCAGAGGCAGTAGGGATGACCAGGGATGTTCTCTTGATAAGTGTGTGAATTATAATAAGTGTTATTGAAGTGTTGTGGTTGCAGGTTCACTTGGCACATCTAAAGCCTTTTCTTTTGGGGTGTTGCTATATGCCACCAAGTGCTAACAGTCAGTATCGAAATAATATGTGTGAAATGCTTGGTAGTGTATGTGAAGTAAACAGAGAGGTCTACTTTCTTGGGGACCTGAATATTGACTGGCTGACTTACTGCAAATTAAGAAATTATGTGACTAAACTCAACAAAAAGAAAAAGAAACTGTATTATGAAGCCAAGATCAATGATATAAAGAATGATGGAAAAACATTTTTGGAGTGCTTTAAATTATGGGCAGAAAGACAAATTCAACTCCATCGTTCATCGAATCAGATGCCTTATTCATCACAAAACCATACGATGTTGCCAATTATTTTAATGATTACTTCATTGGCAAAGTGGGCAAACTTAGGCAGAAAATGCCAACAATGAACAGTAAGACATCGTATTAATGCAAAAAAAAACAAATAATGAAAGAAAAGCATTGCAAGTTTGAATTTTGTAAAGTTAGTGTGAGAGAGGTGGAAAAATAGTTATCAATCAATAATGACAAACCTCCTGGCATTGACAACTTAGATGGAAAGCTACTGAGGATGGTAGCTGACTCTATAGCCATCCTGTCTGTCATATCTTTAATCTGAGCCTAGAGGAAAGTCTTTGTCCTCAGGCCTGGAGGGAAGCCAAAGTAATTCCGCTACCCCAGAGTGGTAAAGCGGCTTTTACTGGTTCTAACAGCAGACCTATAAGCTTGTTGCCAGCTCTTAGCAAACTGTTGGAAAAAATGGTGTTTGACCAAATACAATGCTATTTCTCTGTGAACAAATTAACAACAGACTTTCAGCATGCTTATAGAGAAGGGCACTCAACATGTACAGCACTGACAAAAATGACTGATGATTGGTTGAAATAACTTGATAATAAGAAGATTGTGGGAGCTGTACTGCTAGATTTCAGTGCAGCCTTTGATATTATTGACCATAACCTGTTGTTGAATAAACATATGTGTTATGGCTTTTCAACCTATGCCATATCGTGGATTCAGAGCTATCTATCTAATAGAACTCAAAGGGTTTTCTTTAATGGAAGCTTCTCTAATGTCAAACATGTAAAGTGTGGTGTACCGCAGGGCAGCTCTCTAGGCCCTGTACTCTTTTCTATTTTTACCAATGACCTGCCACTGGCATTAAACAAAGCCTGTGTGTCCATGTATGCTGATGATTCAACCATATATACACATCAGCAAGCACAGCTAATGAATCCACTGAAACCCTTAACAAAGAGTTGCAGTCTGTTTTGGAATGGGTGGCCAGTAATAAACTGGTCCTGAACATCTCTATAACTAAGAGCATTGTATTTATACAAATCATTCCCTAAGATCTAGACCTAGCTGAATCTGGTAATGAATGGTGTGGCTGTTGAACAAGTTGAGGAGACTAACGTACTTGGCGTTACCTTAGATTGTAAACTGTAATGGTCAAAACATATAGATTCAATGGTTGTAAAGATGGGGAGAGGTCTGTCCGTAATAAAGAGATGCTCTGCTTTTTTGACACCACACTCCAAAAAGCAAGTTCTGCAGGGTCTAGTTTTGTCTAATCTTGATTATGGTCAAGTGCTGCAAATAAATATCTAGTTAAGCTGCAGCTGGCCCAGAACAGAGCGGCACGTCTTGCTCTTCATTGTAATAAGAGGGCTGATATAAATACTATGCATGCCAGTCTCTCTTGGCTAAGAGTTGAGGAGAGACTGACTGCATCACTTCTTCTTTTTATAAGAAACATGAATGTGTTGAAAATCCCAAATTGTTTGCATAGTCAACTTAAACACAGCTCTGACACACACACTTACCCCACCAGACATGCCACCAGGGGTATTTTCACAGTCCCAAAAATACAGAACAAATTCAAGAAACCATACAGTATTATATAGAGCCATTATTGCATGGAACTCCGTTCCATCTCATATTGCTCAAATAAACAGCAAACCTGGTTTAAAAAAACAGATAAAACAACACCTCACGGCACAACGCCTCTCCCCTATTTGACCTAGATAGTTAGTGTGTATGTATTGATATGTAGTCTGCGTGTGCCTTTAAAAAAATGTTTTATATAGTTCTGTCCTTCAGCTATTATTTTCTATTAATGTTCTGTATTATGTCATGTTTCATGTTTTGTGTGGACCCCAGGAAGAGTAGCTGCTGCTTTTGCAACAGCTAATGGGGATCCTAATAAAATACCAATACCAGATCAGACTGCAGAGTGGGGAATGTGAAGGGATGAGGTTACAGATTCATGACTTGTTAAGGCCAACAGCAGACAGACAGCAGAATTGGGCCGGTCTGGGCCGGGCTCTAATCCCACATGCTCATCAATTCCTGCAACGGCTCCTGGAAGACGGATGTTAGGGTTGTCCAGACTCCAGGCAGCCGGGACATGACAGGGGAGATAACAGGGGAACAGAAAGACCAGACCAGATTCAGATTCAGAGTGTTAGATACTACTGCACTGTTGGAGCTAGGAACACAAGCATTTCGCTACACCCACAATAACATCTGCTAAATAGGTGTATGTGACCAATACAATTAGATTTGATTTGATAATAGTCACATGTACAGGGTTGCAGGTGTGATTGCAGGGTGCAGTGAAAATCTTAGGCTCCGAGCTCCAACATGCAGGACTAAATGAAATAAAATAATGACAATGGTAATAAAAACAACAACAATAGAACTAGCACTATATACATGATAACTGTAGCAGTGATGATGAAATACATGTCCATTGGGGTGGAGGCAGAGTAAAGACTGTTGAGGGGTGGGTGTGGGGGGGGGATAGCTCAACATGATCTTATCTGGAGGAGCAAGGTGAGAGATGTAGGTTTGCAGCTTGTATCGCTTCGCTTATCAAACAATGCTGTCCTTCATTAGTGACTGTTTGTCCTCCTCTATCTAGAACAGCTGTCTGCAACGTCACAGGGGAGGAGGTTCTAGGATCAAGGATTTACTAACTACCGTCTCTGGGCCAAATGAACCGCTCCCCTTCTATGGGCCAAATGAACCCCTCCCCTTCTCTGGGCCAAATGAACCCCTCCCCTTCTCTGGGCCAAATGAACCCCTCCCCTTCTATGGGCCAAATGAACCCCTCCCCTTCTATGGGCCAAATGAACCCCTCCCCTTCCGAAAGATGCCCACGTGAAATCATGATTCGTCCAAATAATCAGCGATGCAAAAACCACCGCAGTGGTAGAATTGTTCCTCATAACCCTCATATCCTATTTTAATGTTTCGTCTTTCATAACCTAGACACAGTGGAGATAGAAAATGACAATAATATGTTAGCTTTCCATTGTGTGCGTTTCACTCCTGCATCCAAGTTTAAGTGTATTAAATGTAGTCTTGTTATAAATTATTAACATTATTAGATGTAATTAAAATGCAGCTCTCTCCGTGATTTCCCTAAAGGGTTTTGTGGTTTAGTTAAAATTTGTCAGCACCACGCTCATGATATAAAAAAAAAACGCCCCCCTCCTCCAAATCTCTTTCTCATGAAAGTTTCAAACGTTTACTTAAACGTTGGGATTTAGGAATGCACTCAATCAAAAATCGAAATATTTGTGGAAAAAATAAGGTTGGTTTTGGACCGTAGACCTGAACAGTTGTAAGTAGATATTCCATTGGCAGGGCCTTCAGCGACAGTGTGGCCTGAGAAAGACAGAGAGAGGAGAGAGAGAGAGAGGAGAGAGAGATCGATAGAGGCTCTCCCTGCCAAACCAACCAGGGTCAATCAGCAAAAACAGATATCTGATTGTTTAACAGGCTTATAGTGACAGAGGGAGGAAAATGTGGAGGAACTTATGCAGAATGCAAAGCCATCTTTGTTTTGAGAGAGCTGTTCTGAGAGCACCACTTGTGGGTGTTGTGAGGTCTCTCTCTTTCCCCTTCTCTCTCATAACTCAAGCATTCTCAATACCTCCCCTAGACCATGCCCACTAACATTACATATGTTCACTCACTCCATACTCATAAATACCCCCTCTCACTCCACTCCCCATAAATACCCTCTCTCACTCCATACTCATAAATACCCTCTCTCACACGTATCTTTGAATGGGGAGGTTTCTAAAGTGTCACCCACGCTCCCTGAAACATGGCTGTTGACTCTTAAATGGATCTCATGATTCAAATGGATGTTGATAACCTTTACAATAAAGCGAACACAACCTGAGCCTTCCTATCTGAGACTGTGTTGGGATTTCTGCCTATACAGTGAGCTCCTCCACTCTACAAGGGTTGAATTTATGAGTCGGTCACAAGGCTAACTGTGCGTGCCATTCCACAGGCAGCCCACATAGTGTTTCATCAGAAGAGATTATTCATCTCAGGGGATACTGACAGCAGGCAGGCTGGGATCTCATTGCTGTCCCATGATCCTGATAATAAACTCACCCCGCTCCCTCTCCATACCCAACAGTGCCCACAGTGACCGTACATACATACCCCAACCAGAAGCCATGGAATACAGGCAACATCCGCACTGAGCTAAACCACTACCCAAACAAACACTGCCAGGTGTCTCCGTCAAATACTATCTTCTCTATCCCTTTCTATAGTGAGAAATGCCTGGAGAAAGTTCGGTACATTTGACTGATCAGTGTATATCTTTCAGCTTTTCCTGGTTCCTTTCATACAGTTTCTCTGTCCTGTCACTCTGGTGTGTGAATGCGATTTCTCAGTGATTTAATGCAAGTTGTTTATGAAGAGGGTACTAGAGTTGCTTTATTACTTTATCTTATTAGTGTAACTCATTTGAATGCCAAGGTTGTGCATTAGCCAGCGACTGATAGGACTGCCAATGGCTCTGTTCTTGCCATAGAAAGGTAATTACAATGTTATGCTATGTAATTATACACTAAGTGTACAAAACAGTAAGAACACCTTCCTAATATTGAGTTGCACCCCCCTAAGCCTTCAGAAGAGCCTCAATTCGTCGGGCATTCACTCTACAAGGTGTCGAAAGCGTTCCACAGGGATGCTGGCCCATGTTGACTCCAACGCTTCCCACAGTTGTGTCAAGTTGGCTGGATGTCCTTTGGGTAGTGGACCATTATTGAGACACACTGGAAACTGTTGAGTGTGAAAAATCCAGCAGCGTTGCAGTTCTTGACACACTCAAACCGGTGTACCTGGCACCTACTACCATACGCTGTTCAAAGGCACTTAAATATTTTTTCTTGTCCATTCGCCCTCTGAATGGCACACATACACAATGCATATCTCATTTGTTTCAGGGCTTAAAAATCCTTCTTAATAAGGATCAGACCCTTTTTTTTTCAATTTACGCCCAAAATGACATAACCAAATCTAACTGCCTGTAGCTCAGGACCTGAAGCAAGGATATGCATATTCTTGATATCATTTGAAAGGAAACACTTTTTGGAAATGTGAAATAAATGTAGGAGAATATAACACATTAGATCTGGTAAAAGATAATACAAACAAAAAAACATGCGTTTTCATCTTTGAAAAGCAAGAGAAAGGCCAGACAATGGTGTAGGATTCTAGGTATTATTTAGATGTTGTCCAGAAGATGGCAGCAGTGTGTGTGCAAATTTTCAGACTCATCCAGTGAAGAATTACATCACTTCACAATATATTGTATTAAGTCTGCCAGGAGTTTTCCCAAATGTACTGAATTGGTAAATGTATACATTTTCATTTACATAACTATAGAGAACATACAAAAATGCTGTGGTAATAAAACATTTAAGTTTACACACTCCCAGGAATGTCATACATGATGGATCATTAGGTTCCCTACAGAAAATACACTAACCTTCAAACCTCTAGATGGCCGGGCGGGGGTTGGTGTGGAGCCAGAGACAGCAGTGGGGTCAAACGGTTGAACCCAGTTCCTACATTTGAATATAAAATGGATTTTTCAAACAAAACTACACTACATTTTATCTCTGGGACCCTCAGGATGACAAATCAGAGCAAGATTACTGAATGTAAGGACATTATTTACCTTCAGAGGTGAATTTATCAAACCAGTTGCCATGATAATTGTTTTGTTGTTGTGCACTATCCTCAAATAATAGCATAGTATTTATTTTGCTGTAATACCTACTGTAAATTGGACACTGCAGTTAGATTAACAAGAATATAAGCTTTCTGTCCATATAAGACATGTCTATGTCCCGGAAAGTTGGCTGTTGTTTACAATGCCATTTTTGTCACATAATGAGTAGCAACTGTCCCGGTATAGGGACACCAATCCCGTAGAGGTTAACCTGTCTCCTACCCTTCATCTACACTGATTTGAAGTGGATTTAACAAGTGACGTCAATAAGGGATCATAGCTTTCACCTGGTTAGACTGTCATGGAAAGACCAGGTGTTCTTAATGTGTTGTCTACTCAGTGTATATATATCTCTATATTGTCCTGTCTCCTCAGGTCTCCTCCTCGGCCCAGCCCAGGCAGTCTCAACTACTCTGACGAGGATTTGAGCACCACCAAGTACAACGATCTGATCCCAGCTGAGAGCAGCAGCCCAACAGAGAAACCATCTGAGATATCAGACTCTAAGGTACCGACAGTATGTACTCCCCTTAACGTCTCCCATCTCACTGTCTGTCACACTGTCTATCTGTCTATCAACATATTGGATCCCTCACCTTTACATTGATAATATGCCCATAGATGCTGATCTGGGGTCAGTTTTGTAACCCCTAATGGTTAAGGTTAGGATTGGGGGATGGACAGCTGAAACTTAAACCCGGAGTGTTTGGCTCAGTGCATCGTCCAGTGTACTGGTAGTGGTCTGTAAGCAAACACTCAGGGCATTGACAGAGTAGGGTTTGGATGTGAAACGTGTTCCATGTCTCTCCTGGTCTCTATGGGGCAGTCAGGCTGAGCTGGAGGCAGGCTCTGGGAGTAGGGCCAGTAGGCCAGTCTGCTGTGTTGGCATCTGCTGAATCAGAGGGACAGACAGACACACAGGGGGGCTGGGGCCCAATGAACAGCTCTCATCAATGAACTGGATCTCTCTCTCTCTCTCTCTCTCTCTCTCTCTCTCTCTCTCTCTCTCTCTCTCTCTCTCTCTCTCTCTCTCTCTCTCTCTCTCTCTCTCTCTCTCTCTCTCTCTCTCTCTCTCTCTCTCTCTCTCTCTCTCTCTCTCTCTCTCTCTCTCTCTCTCTCTCTCTCTCTCTCTCTCTCTCTCTCTCTCTCATATTCTCTCTCTCTCTCTCTCTCTCTCTCTCATATTCTCTCTCTCTCACCTCTCTCTCTCTCGCTTTCTCTCTATCTCTCCAGCTCCCTCAATCTTTATCTCACTCTCTCTCTCATCTGCAATAATATTTTTCTCTCTTTTAATTTGTCTATTTTTATTTACTAGCTCCTTTCCCCCTGTGTCTATACTGATCATCTTGTTGCTGTTTTTGTTTCCCTCCTCTGTTCTGTTCTTGTGGTTTGTGTGAAAACCTGAAAAGGAGGGAGGAAGCAGTCCTGAATTCCCTTGGTTTCAGCCTTCTAAGTTTTCTTTCATCTTGGAATTTTCGACTCTAGCTTTCCCAAATTATCTGTGCCCCAGATGGCACTCTATTCCTTATATAGTACATTACTTTTGACCAGAGCCCTATGGTGCTGTAGTAGTGCACTATACAGGGAATAGGGTGCCATTTGGGACTCATCATCAGTTTCTACTAAATACATCCCAGTACGAATTCCTCAGAAGCCAGACGTCTCTCTCCAGCTGCTCCCTTATCAAGAGCTTAGCTCCTTTAACATCAATGGAGAAATCTCTCACCCAATGAACTGCTACAGACAGGATCTTTCCTTACAACCAAAACATCCTCCAATATAAGCCATTTTTAAATGTCATCACTGGGCTGGCATATCTACCATTCCATACTTCCTTATTGTCAAACAAGCTCAACAACACTAGCCTATCTGGCCTTCCAGCCCACCAACCTCCACTGCCACCACCCCAGACGTAAGGGTATCTGGAGTACACAGGCCCAGGCCTCCTCCCCATAGCCCTGCGGATACCCTGCCATCCCCTCTGACAGCACAGCCATGTCATCACCAGTGGATATTCTACAGATGACCAGGAATGTGATGTCCCTTTTTGAAGTTTTATTGAGCGGATAACTCCATGCTATCAGCTTAGCTCTCACACACATGCACACACACACACACACTAACACACACACACGCACACACGCACACATACACACACACACACATACAGTCTTGCGCAGCTGACCTTGTGGGGACATACAATTCAGTCCCATTCAAAATCCTATTTTCCCTAACCCCTAACCCCAAACCTAATCCTAACCCGTACCCTAACCCTAACCGTAACCCAAAAACCTAACCCTAACCCTAAAACTAACCCTATCTCCTAACCCTAACTCTAAACCTAAAACTAATTCTAACCCTAACACTAATTCTAACCTTAACCCTAAACCCCCTAGAATTAGCATTTGACCTTGTGGGGACCAACAAAATGTCCCCAGTTGGTCAAAATTGTCTTGGTTTACTATTCTTGTGGGGACTTCTGGTCCCCACAAGTATAGTTAAACATGTCCACACACACATACACACACACACACACACACACACACACACACACACACAACACCAGGCTATCAGCTCTGCTCAGCGTTGTGTTGTGGCTGGGACTGTCTCCATTAAGACCTATGTCAGTCCTCCACTGGCAGGTATAAGTTGATGCGGGGTTGTCGAGGCAACCGGTCCACCACCACAACTGTGCCTCGGCAGGTGGACAAGACACACTCTCTAGAAGCCAGGAGACAGTGTGTCCTTAGGCGGTTTGTTTTGTCAGTGTCACTGTGTGTGTGTGTGTGTGTGTGTGTGTGTGTGTGTGTGTGTGTGTGTGTGTGTGACACTCAGGATAGAAACCAGCAGTAGAGAATGGAGTGAGCTCATCTCTGAGTCGAGGAGGTTGAAGATAGGTGTGCGTCCCTTTATAGTGCCCTATGGGCCCTGGTCAAAAGTAGTGCACTAAAGAATAAATAGGGTGGCATTTGGGGCTCAGTCAGTGTGCTGCTTCATCATGGGAGAGGAAATAACATATAGTATCTGGACGTTGTGTCAGGCTGCTGGAGTGCAGACCTTGACACCACAAAGGGAAACATGTCTGCTGTGTTATGATTGTCTCCCATGACAACGCAGAGGATTGTTTTGACTGGAACTGCTTCGAGGGTTCATCTGTAGCATTTTTGGAAACACCAATAAGTCATATGATGTCACTTCCTGGAACCAAGCAAAAATAGAACAGGCTTTGAGTAATGGTAGTCTTAATGAAATATAGAAAAAAGGAACTATATATATTTTTTTTAACAAAGAGGAAATACCTGATAATGATTGACTATAATTCATGACATAATATTCACGAATGCATGTCATTTAGGACATGATAAATAGCCCAGAGCAAAATCTGTCACATCTGTCTGATTAGTTCATCCTAAACAACAACAGTGGCTGCGTGTGCAGAGGGGGATTAGAACTGCCTAGTCACACTAAATCCCTGTCTCAAATGATGTACGGCTGGATTTTAGGGGATTGCGCAAGGGACTTTACACACACGCATGCACACACTCACCAGACACACACACACTCTCAAACACACACACTCTCAAACACACACACACTCAAACAAACACACACTCAAACAAACACACACTCAAACATACACACACACTCCCTCTGTACTGCCCTAGTGTTTGCCTGCTGCCTGGGGTTCCTGCTGTGTTCACTGTAACAATGATGTGAGTGAAATTGTTTACATTGCCAAAGGAAGTGAAATATATCAACAAAAGTGATAGAAAAAATCACAAATAAACAGTAAACATTACACTCAGGAATAGAGACATTTCAAATGTCATATTATGGCTACATACAGTGTTGTAACGATGTAAAGTGTTATCTCTCTCTCTCTTCCTCTCTCCCTCCTTCTCTCTCTCTCTGTATCTCTCTGTATCTCTCTCTCTGTATGTCTCTTTCTCCCTCTCTCTCGCTCTCTCGCTCTCTCTCTGTCTCTCTCTCTCTCTGTTTATATTTCTCTCACTCCTTCTCTCCCCATCTCACTCTCTGGGTTATAGGGTGTAGTGGAGGGGTTATGGGAGGTTCTTACCACCTCAATCCCCAAGATAAAGTTCACAGGGTTTGACGGATAGAACAGCCCTAAATACTCCACAATGCATTCCACTCTGGCCCCAACAGACCATCTATACCAGGGCAAGGAGTTTCCTGAGAAGTCTAGTAGTCTCCTGAGAAGTCTAGTATTCTCCTAATAAGTCTAGGAGTCTCCTGAGAAGTCTAGGAGTCTACTGAGAAGTCTAGTATTCTCCTAATAGGTCTAGGAGTCTCCTGAGAGGTCTATGAGTCTCCTGAGAAGTCTAGGAGTCTACTGATAAGTCTAGGAGTCTACTGAGAAGTATAGTATTCTCCTGATAAGTCTAGTATTCTCCTGATAAGTCTAGTAGTCTCCTGAGAAGTCTAGTATTCTCCTAATAAGTCTAGGAGTCTCCTGAGAAGTCTAGGAGTCTACTGAGAAGTCTAGTATTCTCCTAATAAGTCTAGTATTCTCCTGAGGGGTCTAGGAGTCTCCTGAGAAGTTTAGGAGTCTACTGATAAGTATAGGAGTCTACTGAGAAGTATAGTATTCTCCTGATAAGTCTAGTAGTCTCCTGAGAAGTCTAGTATTCTCCTGATAAGTCTAGTAGTCTCCTGAGAAGTCTAGTAGTCTCCTGATAAGTCTACTAGTCTCCTGAGAAGTCTAGTATTCTCCTGATAAGTCTAGTAGTCTCCTGATAAGTCTAGGAGTCTACTGAGAAGTCTAGGAGTCTACTGAGAAGTCTATTATTCTCCTGAGAAGTCTAGTAGTCTCCTGAGAGGTCTATGAGTCTCCTGAGAAGTCTAGGAGTCTACTGATAAGTCTAGGAGTCTACTGAGAAGTATAGTATTCTCCTGATAAGTCTAGTAGTCTCCTGAGAAGTCTAGTATTCTCCTAATAAGTCTAGGAGTCTCCTGAGAAGTCTAGGAGTCTGCTGAGAAGTCTAGTATTCTCCTAATAAGTCTAGGAGTCTCCTGAGGGGTCTAGGAGTCTCCTGAGAAGTCTAGGAGTCTACTGATAAGTATAGGAGTCTACTGAGAAGTATAGTATTCTCCTGATAAGTCTAGTAGTCTCCTGAGAAGTCTAGTATTCTCCTGATAAGTCTAGTAGTCTCCTGAGAAGTCTAGTAGTCTCCTGATAAGTCTACTAGTCTCCTGAGAAGTCTAGTATTCTCCTGATAAGTCTAGTAGTCTCCTGATAAGTCTAGGAGTCTACTGAGAAGTCTAGGAGTCTACTGAGAAGTCTATTATTCTCCTGAGAAGTCTAGTAGTCTCCTGAGAAGTCTAGGAGTCTACTGATAAGTCTAGGTGTCTACTGAGAAGTCTAGGAGTCTCCTGAGATGATAGTGTGTCACTTTGACTCAACACCTACTGTATATCTCGCTGTTTACATAAACAAGCTGATCTTGATCTCTGGGTGTTGAGAGTTGTGTCTATCTCTGGGTGTTGAGAGTTGTGTCTATCTCTGGGTGTTGAGAGTTGTGTCTATCTGTGGGTGTTGAGAGTTGTGTCTATCTCTGGGTGTTGAGAGTTGTGTCTATCTGTGGGTGTTGAGAGTTGTGTCTATCTCTGGGTGTTGAGAGTTGTGTCTATCTGTGGGTGTTGAGAGTTGTGTCTATCTGTGGGTGTTGAGAGTTGTGTCTATCTGTGGGTGTTGAGAGTTGTGTCTATCTGTGGGTGTTGAGAGTTGTGTCTATCTGTGGGTGTTGAGAGTTGTGTCTATCTGTGGGTGTTGAGAGTTGTGTCTATCTCTGGGTATTGAGAGTTGTGTCTATCTCTGGGTATTGAGAGTTGTCTATCTCTGGGTATTGAGAGTTTAGTCTCTAGGACAACTAGGTCTATTTTCATTTGAAGACATATTTTTCTGACCAGTTTCCCTCAGTTTATTAGCAGTGTTGTCGACAACAGCCGATTTGAGAAGTCAATCACCATAAAACATCAACCTTATGTTTCTGTTAACGTTGGAAATGAAACCACTCTCCGCTGCGAAAAACGGCTGTCTGAAATATTATACCCATTAATGAGATGAAATCTTAATCTGTCTAGATAGTTAGTTAACATCCTAATTATGAAAAGAGCTGTTTGGGATCTGCCACTGGCTGGTGTCTGTCTCTCTGTTATCCTCAGATAGAAGGGTAACTCCCCTGGGGACTGTATAGTTTCATGCCTAAAGCCTTGGCCCATTCACAGAAGTCATCTCCCCTAATTAGCCTTTAATGTATTCAAATGAATCACTGTTTCACAGACTAAGGCCCCTCAAGGCATATTTTAACTCATCTTATTTTAGTGTAGATTCCACAATAGGACCTTTGAGTTTATTTTGGACAAGGATGTGGAATGGAAGGAGAGAGGGAGGCAGGGAGGGGTGGATGTTAACATTGTAGGAGAACGAAGCATCTGTTACCACCCCCCCCACACACACACACACACACACACACACAACACAATACAAACCTGCACCTGTTGGGACGGTGCAGGAGAGGATGGAATATGAGCTGAGAATGCTGTCTGCCTTGTCCGTGGAACATCAGGGGCCAGTGCCCTGGGGTTGTTTTCATATCAGCATATCTCATTTGCATACATTTCAACTGTATTAAGTTATTATTACTTTTTTAAATTCCACAAAAAATGAACACCCATCAAAATAAAGTTATCTTTCTTCTCTTTCTTGTGATGAGTCAAGACGGTTAAATTAAATCTCTGACAAAGCTTTAGCGTTGTTATACAGTAGATTCAACGGAAAGACAATGTATCCCATTGAGCCCATTTCAGCTGTTACCGGAGTGAATTTTTAATTCACAATCTGTAGAAGCAATGAGAATAGAAAGGTTCAGAACTTTTGTAAAACATCACAGTACAGTTGAAATATATATGGCAAATAGAAATCCTATATGGATGGTGTTGGGAGATAGATGGGAGGTGTTGAATGGAGTTGAAGGATGGGACTAATAACAAATAACAACAAATAATAACCAGATAACTAATAATGTAAGCATACTGTGTCCATAATAAGTATATAGGTTGTATGTTGGGAGCTTTTGGGAAAGAGCACAGTTAGAAAGAAATGGCATATAGAAGCAAACCGGATGGACATCATGAAAATGATCGGAGAGGTTGAGAGTGGAAGAAGTTCAAGAGCAAAAACAAATAAAATAGAATTATTGTCAAATTGACTGAGTCCATAAAATGTAGATAGTAAGTATAAGCTGGAAGTAGAGGCCTAAGCATTGTTGTTTACTAATTTACCCCAAGTAGGGAAAGGATGGCGGGGTTGAAAAGTAATAAAGGGGAGTATATATATAAAAAACATGGGGGATTGGATGTGATGCAGACAATTACATTGATGGAAGTTACAATCTATCTGCAATATTAAGCTGATCTACCCCCATAAAAATAAAGAAAAATAAAAAATATTATTATTTTTTAAAATCTCTGACAATGTATCCCATTGAGCCCATTTCAGCTGTTACCGGAGTGTGTTTGGCAGGTGATTACAAACATTTCCACGGTCGTAACGTTAACAGGGTATAATGACAGGCACAAGCAAGAGTATGAAAGAGTCGCAGGAGTACAATGAAAGCAATCAATCCAGCAAGATTTAAGTGACAAGTGGATTTTGCACCCCTCAAACACAGGAAATAGATGGCTGAAAAAGATCCTCAGGTGGGCGGGGCATGCGCGTTGCTAGTTACACTATCTTTTGTTATGCCTTAACATTTTAGCTGAACATGATGAAATCTAGTGCACCTGGTATGAGATGGCATTTTTGTGAACCAGCTCATCAATCATTGGCTGTGATCGGTCGATTGGCAGCTTTCTTTCGTGACGATTGGGTGACCATGAATAGACCCCACAGAGTGACCATTGAGAGAGCTGTTTCTTGTTTGACATCTAGCAAAGACACAAATAAAGAGTTCAGCAACTAGAATGTGCTTATTGGAAGTATACTCAAATTCCTGTTGTGATTGTTTGAATGAAATAGGTAGAAGCGTTGGGTGGTAGCCTGCATCCTAAGGTTGGGCACAAAGTTCATAGAATCCATGTTTCGGCCTTGTGTGTCAGATCAGTTTCATGGTGTGTTTGTCAGATCAGTTTCATGGTGTGTTTGTCAGATCAGTTTCATGGTGTTTTTGTCAGATCAGTTTCAGGGTTTGTTTGTCAGATCAGTTTCATGATGTGTGTCAGGTTTGACTGGTAGGATAAGGCTCCAGTGTTCCTGTGTGGCTCAGTTGTTAGAACTTGACAGTCAGGGTTGTGGGTTCGGTTCCCGCTGGGGTCACCAATACGAAAATTGTATGCACACACTACTGTAAGTTGCTTTGGATAAAAGCTAAATGGCATATTTTATTATGATGTTATTAAGGCAGGTGAGTTGTACCCTTGAAGTGCCTCCTTAAGAGCTGATGATGGTCCCAAGGAGGGATCTGAACCACAGAGGGATCATGGTGGCTGTCATACTGTACTGTGGTGTTTTAAACCATGCATGTCTTTGTCCATGTCACCCATAGGAGGCCCTCGTGTTCTCATATGGAACGGGTGGTCTGCATGTGCTTCCACTGAATTGGGTGAGGTTCTGTGTCATTCTGCATGCTTGTGTGTCTGTAGACTGGTAGTAGTAGACTGACTTGCCCCCATCCCCCATCCTCCATCCTCCTTGCTCCTCTCCTCTCTCCTCCTCTCTTCTCCTCTCTCCTCCTGACTCCTCCTCTCTTCTCCTCTCTCCTCCTCTCTCCTCCTCTCTCCTCCTCTCTTCTCCTCTCTCCTCCTCTCTTCTCTCCTCCTTTCTCCTCTCTTGTCCTCCTCTCTCCTCCTCTATTCTCCTCCTCTCTTCTCCTCTCTTCTCCTCCTCTCTTCTCCTCTCTTCTCCTCTCTCCTCCTCTCTCCTCCTCTCTTCTCCTCTCTTCTCCTCTCTCCTCCTCTCTCCTCCTCTCTCCTCCTCTCTTCTCCTCTCTCCTCCTCTCTTCTCTCCTCCTTTCTCCTCTCTTGTCCTCCTCTCTCCTCCTCTATTCTCCTCCTCTCTTCTCCT
Source organism: Coregonus clupeaformis (assembly GCF_020615455.1). Classification (NCBI taxonomy): domain Eukaryota; kingdom Metazoa; phylum Chordata; class Actinopteri; order Salmoniformes; family Salmonidae; genus Coregonus; species Coregonus clupeaformis. The sequence goes on along the minus strand of NC_059192.1, from coordinate 17,060,611 downwards.
CTCTTCTCCTCCTCTCTTCTCCACTGTCCTCTCTCCTCCTCTCTCCTCCTCTCTTCTCCTCCTCTCTTCTCCTCTTCTCCTCCTCTTCTCATCCTCTCTTCTCCTCTCTTCTCCTCTCTCCTCCTCTCTTCTCCTCTCCTCTCCTCTGCTCTCCTCTCTTAAACTTCTCTAGGATCCTGTGGTATCTCTCCTGTCTTCCTAGTGTTATAGTGTATGTGATGAATATCCATAGTAGATGTTAGCTCAACATGTGGCTGTTGTAGTAATGATGATTAATTTAATGTTAAACCCAACCAACCAACCATTGACCCCGGTTGATCTGATTACTCTGCACGTCCAGTGATGATTAATCCTCCTCTCCAGTCATGATCATGTGTTGACAGCCTCTTTGTGGGTGATAAACAGATAAAACAGTACATCATATAACATTATTACACCACTACATATCTACAATACTAAATGTATAATACCACCATACAACAATATTACAATGTACGTGTGTGTAGAGTGCGTGTGCGTATGCGTGTGTCTGTACCTGTGTGTGTGTGTGTGTGTCTCTTCACAGTACCCGCTGTTCCATAAGGTGTATTTTTACCTGTTTTTTAAATCTGATTCTGCTGCTTGCATCAGTTACCTGATGTGGAATAGAGTTACATGCAGTCATGGCTCTATGTAGTACTGTGCGCCTCCCATAGTCTGTTCAGGACTTGGGGACTGTGAAGAGACCTCTGCTGGCATGTCTTGTGGGGTATGCATGGGTGTCCGAGCTGTGTGCTAGTAGTTTAAACAGATACCTCGGTACATTCAGCTTGTCAACACTTCTTACAAAAACAACTAGTATTGAAGTCAATCTCTCTTCCACTTTGAGCCATGAGAGATTGACAAACATATTATTAATGTTAGCTCTCCGTGTACATTTAAGGGCCAGCCGTGCTGCCCTGTTCTGAGCCAATTGTAATTTTCTGAGGTGTGTGTGTTTGGTGGTGTGTGTGTTTGGTGGTAGGTGTGTGTGTGTGTGTGTTTGGTGTGTGTTTGGTGGTTGGTGTGTGTGTGTTTGGTGGTATGTTTGTGTGTGTGTGTGTGTTTGGTGGTAGGTGTGTGTGTATGGTGGTAGGTGTGTGTATGGTGATAGGTGTGTGTATGGTGGTAGGTGTGTGTGTATGGTGGTAGGTGTGTGTGTATGGTGGTAGGTGTGTGTATGGTGGTAGGTGTGTGTATGGTGGTAGGTGTGTGTGTATGGTGGTAGGTGTGTGGATGGTGGTAGGTGTGTGTATGGTGGTAGGTGTGTGTATGGTGGTAGGTGTGTGGATGGTGGTAGGTGTGTGTGTGTTGTGGTAGGTATGTGTGTGTTGTGGTAGGTATGTGTGTGTTGTGGTAGGTATGTGTGTGTTGTGGTAGGTGTGTGTGTATGTTGGTAGGTGTGTGTGTATGTTGGTAGGTGTGTGTGTGGTGGTAGGTTGTGTATGGTGGTAGGTTTTTGTGTGGTGGTAGGTTGTGTATGGTGGTAGGTGTGTGTATGCTGGTAGATGTTTGTATGGTGGTAGGTGTGTGTGTATGGTGGTATGTGTGTATGGTGGTAGTTGTGTGTGTGGTGCTAGGTTGTGTATGGTGGAAGGTGTGTGTGTATGATGGTAGGTGTGTGTGTATAGTGGTATTTGTGTATGGTGGTAGGTGTGTGTGTATAGTGGTATGTGTGTATGGTGGTAGGTTTGTGTGTAGTGGTATGTGTGTATGGTGGTAGGTGTGTGTGTGTGTATAGTGGTATGTGTGTACGGTGGTAGGTGTGTGTGTGTGTGGTGATAGGTATGTGTGGTGGTAGTTGTGTGTATGGTGGTGGTTGTGTGTGTGGTAAGTGTGTGTTATTGAAAGACACTGTGTTCTGAACCTCCCAATAACACACCGTTATCGCATCTCTAACTTCTCAGAGAAATATGTGGTAGTAAGCTGATAATAACTCCTCTCTCTGTCCCTCCCTCCCTTTCGCCTCTCCCTCCCCTATCCCATCTCTCCTTCTCCTCCCCTGTCCTCTCCTCTCCTCCTCCCCTCCTGTCCTCTCCCCTCCTCCTCCCCTCCTGTCCTCTCCCCTCTCCTCCCCTCCTGTCCTCTCCCCTCTCCTCCCCTCCTGTCCTCTCCCCTCTCCTCCCCTCCTGTCCTCTCCCTCTCCTCCCCTCCTGTCCTCTCTCCCTCTCCTCCTCCCCTCCTGTCCTCTCCTCTCCTCCTCTCCCCCTCCCCTCCTCTCCTGTCCTCTCCTGTCCTCTCCCCCTCCTCTCCTGTCCTCTCCCCCTCCCCTCCTCTCCTCTCTCCCTCCTCCTCTCCTCTCCTCTCCTCTCCTCTCCTCTCCTCTCCTCTCCTCTCCCTCTCCTCTCCTCTCCTCTCCTCTCCTCTCCTCTCCTCTCCTCTCCTCTCCTCTCCTCTCCTCTCCTCTCCTCTCCTCTCCTCTCCTCTCCTCTCCTCTCCTCTCCTCTCCTCTCCTCTCCTCTCTTCCTCCCCTCCTCTCCTCATTCCCTCCTCTCCTCCTCTCCTCGTCCCCTCCCCTCCCCTGTCTTCTCCCCCTCCCCTCCCCTCCTCTCCTCCTCCCCTCCTGCCCTCTCCTCCTGTCCTCTCCCCCATCCTCGTCTCCTCTCCTCCTGTCCTCCTGTCCTCTTCCCCTCTCCTCCCCTGTCCTCTCCCATCTACTCCCCTGTCCTCTCCCCTCTACTCCCCTTCTCCCCTCTCAGGGCAGTGACAGTGAGTTTGAGGTGGACCAGAACAGACAGAAGACCCACTCCTTTGTGAGCCACTACATCAGTGACCCCACCTACTACAACTCCTGGCGCCGCCAGCAGAAGGGCATCTCCCGGGCACAGGCCTACAGCTACACCGAGTCAGAGTCGGGCGACCCGGAGCCCTGCGCCCCATCACCACCCCTGCCCCCGTTGCCACCCCAGCTCACCTCCACCACCCCTCCACCCCAGCTCCAGCCCCAGCCCCATGGTCAACCCCAGGGCCTGACACCCCAGGGCCAGGGTAGTCTGTTCAGGCCTAAAGGCAGCCAGACTCCCACCCCCTCTCAGCAGCTCTCCAACTCCACCCCCTCCAGCCACTCCAACACCCTGTCCTACTGGCCCCCCAGCAGCCCCAGCCCCAGCCCAGCCCCTGGATCTCGGGCCCCCATAGCCGGGTTCTCCTCCTTCGTTTGATTCTGAGAAGGATCTGTGTTCCCTTCTGAAAACAAAACCCACCCTGCTGCCCTACGTGTCCAGAGAGTAAATACCCAACACACAACTCCCACAACAAAGCAACCCTCGGAGTCCACCATTTTGATAGTTTCTGTCATGGCTGGTGTTATTCTCAGTTTGTTTTGCTTCTTTTTCTTTTTTTTTTTTTTTTCTTACTGAGTTATGTTTTAAGGATCATACTGTACACAGACAGGACAGAAGTTACATATTTTATTCCAGTACGTCTTTCCTCTTGTGTGCGTGTGCTGGTATAGTTTTATTTTCATTCTTTAACCGAGAGACAGCTACTGAGAACAAGACAGTACCTATTCATGTTTGCTGTTTGACTGATTTGACTTTCTTTGTATTATTTATTTTCTCTTTTTCATTGTTACACTTCTACACAACAAGATAATAATTTAGTTAGATACTGTAAAAAGTAAAGAGATTCTTGGACAAAAATATCTACAAGACGATAAAAGTGTCATGGCGTCGATCCACACTCGGATAACAAGCACCAATGGAACTGGGATCACAAAATGGAGCCATACAAGCGAGTGAAATGACTAGAGTTTGAAGGATGGAGAGAGGAACAGGGTATAGAAAGGACAAAGTGATGAAAGTGAGGAGGAGGGGGGAGATGGAGGCTGGAATGAGACCCCTGGCAGCCTTTAAATGCCCAGGCTGTCCAATTTGGTCAAAGGAAGTTTCTGGGTGTTAATGTGAGACATGTTAGTGACCTCCCCCTATTTAACCTATGGACCATGATCTTCAGCAGTTATCTGGCCTGGCCTATAGCACACTATTGAGTCTGACAGGCAGGTCACATCTCTGTGCTGTACACCACAGGCAGGTCACATCTCTGTGCTGTACACCACAGGCAGGTCACATCTCTGTGCTGTACACCACAGGCAGGTCACATCTCTGTGCTGTACACCACAGGCAGGTCACATCTCTGTGCTGTACACCAAGGGCCTGGTTGCCCGCCCACCGGGGCAGAGATGGAAAATGTACTGTATGTCTGAAGTAAAAATGTTGAGGTTGGTCTGCAAGTTGTTTGATTGTCCTTTAGTGGATCAGACATGCCATGGTTGATTATAACTAGGGATTCAAATTTTCCTGAAAATGTTCCTTCCTGAAAAAAAAGCCCTTCTCAGGCATCCCAGTATTCCTGTTGAAACCGTAAACCATTTTAATCAACTAAAAGTTATCTGAAAGTCACCACACTATTTAGTTGATGTAATCTAGTTTTAAGATAAGCGTATGAAGCACTGTTGGCCGACTTGTAAAATATTCTGAGGTTATTACAGCCTAGTGAAAATGTCATTCGTTTTAACCTACCATTGACGGAAAGCTTGTTGTTCCTTTCCTCTGGTGCACCTGGCTATCAGGGGAATGAGGCCAAGTAGTGGTTGTTTTGACTTTATATTTAAGTCATTTAGCAGATGCTCTTATCCAGAGCAATTAGGGTTAGGTGCCTTGCTCAAGGGCACATCGACAGATTTTTCACCTCGTCGGCTCGGGATTCAAACCAGCAATCTTTCGGTTACTGGCCCAATGCTCTTAACCGCTAGGCTACCTGCCACTTACTGTGTTGGCTTAGTTTTAGGGAATGTAGTCTCTGATGCTGCGCTAAACAAACAGATAAGCAAATTGATGCAGCAGTGGAGAGACAGCACCACGGAGGGCATCATGGTTGATCAATTCCCTGCGGATCTTTAAAATCATGCTCTCGCTTTTGTTAGTTTAACATTATGGAACAACGTTGCAAATGTCTATTGCCTTGAGTGCTTTTGCGGACACAATGTATCAGCCGTTTTGTTAACAGTGAGTAGCAGTTTGTATTTTGGAGCCTCTGCCAGTGCCACAAAGCTAGTTTGGAGATTTGTGAATGTGAGATGGAGATTGCTTACCATAACTGCGTCGAAATGTCGCATGCAGCCTGCTACAGTTTTTTGATAGTCAACGATGCCAGTTAAAAGGCATCTATTGGGGACTTGTGTTGAGTAGTCTAAATTGGTAGGCTGCTAGCGTTGTGATCAGTGGTCTAATGTGTGAATGAAGTCGGATAGTTAAAATCAGTTTCGTATTTTGTATTTTTCCATAGAAATTATATATTATTGTTCCCGAGATCCCGTCATTTTTTTCCTATCCTGATGATCTAACTTAACCTGTGGAGTCACGACTCACTCACAACCCTCATCAACACATTGCTACCACACATGCCCAGTGGCCCACAACAACATCACACAGTGACATCATCACGCTTCCACATCAAACTATAAAGACTGGAAATGATAACACAGACAGCATCTAAAGTGTTCTTTGAGTTAATTGGTTCTCACATGTGGGCACACAGAGAGGAGCAGGCTCAGACACGCATTTCTGCTGGTCTCCACAGAGTTTTCAAACCCAGATTAGATTTGAGCATGTCATTACTTCGACCTTGTGAAAGTGACAAACTGACACTTTTTCATTCTGTAAAAAATTACTTTATATCGAAGGAGTGCCTTTGATTTGGTGGCCTGCACAAGAGCTTAGCTAGCTAACGTCGCCTACAAGCGTGATTGGGGATTTCTATTGGAGAAGCAGTTTCTGAAGCTCTTCATCTATAGGCTCTTTGGGGTCTCTCTCATCTAGCTCAGGTGCTGCTCTCTGTCAGTGACATCATCATGGGAAGTCTTTGAGCTTGTACAAAGAGATGTCATGGAATGGATTGACCTCTCTCTCACGTTGTGGAACAATGATGGTGGTGATGATGATGAGCGCACAATGCAGGTGTGACTAACTGTGAGTCCTATCTGAATTAGACTATTGTCTGTGCTAACGTGTGATGATAACACTGCTTTAACATAAGCTTTATACAGAGCATCCACTGTGTGTACAGGATGCCCAGGAGAAGGCATTGCCCGCCTGGCGTCTGCCCTCCATGGCCAGCTGAAAGTGCACATACATTTAATTCCAGACTTAGTGGTGGTTAGTCACAGTTTTATCATCTGTTTTTTTCTCTGTGGGGTGATTTCACTGTATGCAAATAATGCCTATCATTATACTGAATCTGAATGGATATATGATCACGGTACATTTCCCAAATAAAATATTTTTCAATGGGAGTCCTGGTACTGCATACTATAAAGGTTATGGACGGGATGGAAGGAGTGTGTGTGTTGGAGGGGGGGCTTGAAATTGTATGACTGTAACCATGCCATACACTGAGATGGTGTTGACAGTAGACAGTGAATGTGTAATGATGTATATAATACAATGTGTCATGATAAAAACAGAGCCAGCATCTTAAAACAGATGGCAAATAGGTGCCTCTGCAGGTCTCTCATCTGGCTCAGGTGCTGCTCTCTGTCAGTGACATCATCATTGTGGGCAGGAAGCCTTTGAGCCGGAGCAAAGAGATGTCATGGAATGCATTCACAAATGCACAATGCAGGTGTGATTGACTTTGAGTCCTATCTGAATATGAGACTGTTGTCTGTGCTGACGTGTGATGATTGATGATAACACTTCTTTGACATAAGCTTCAGAGCGTCCACTGTGTGTCTGGATACAAGAGACTGTACAGGACACAGCAGCCACATGCAGGACACAGCAGCCACAGGGAGGACACAGACACAGGCAGGACACAGCCACAGGCTGGACACAGCAGCCACAGGCAGGACACAGCAGCCACAGGCAGGACACATCAGGCAGGACACAGACACATTTAATTACAGACTCAGTGGTGGTTAGTCACAGTTTTATCATGTGCTTTTTTCTCTGTGGGGTGATTTCACTGTATGCAAAAAATAAATAACTATCATTATACTGAATCTGAATGGATGTATGATCACGGTACATTTCCAAAATAAATTATTTTTCAATGGGAGTCCTGTCCTGGCACTGTATCGATACTGTAAAGGGAATGGAAGGAGAGCGGTGGGGAGGGGGATAAAGGATTTGGAGAATGGGGTTGATGGAGAGTGGCATTGAAATGAAATTGTATGACTATAACCGTGGTAACACACGCTGAGACGGTGTTGACAGTAAACAGTGAATGTGTCATGTACACAGGGAGTGAATGTCATATAGAAGTGTTTAGTAGTAACATCACATTCAATTATAACTTAATAATAGTTCAATGATAATCTACCATGATTTCCCTATGAAGGCCAATGACCCTTCATGTGGATATCCCATACTTCAGAGGAACTCTGAGGAGGAGGAAAGCAGGGTTTTTGTGTCCTGTGTGTTATCTTGTGTGTGTCAAGGATCCCTGACCCAGTAGGCTAGGCGCTGAAAGCTGAAATCCCACCTGGCTTCCATCACTTTGTAGGTGTGTGTCTGTGTGTAGGGTTAACGGGTAGTGATAAATCGGATCAGTAGACCTGTGAAATTCTGTTACGTGGCTACAGCTGTCTCCTCCTGACCTTTCCCAGTCCAGTCCAGTCCACTCGGACCACAATTACAAAACTCAATGATTACATAACTCAATGATCTTCTCAATGAGAGGAGGGAGTTTAACAACATACTGTAAATGACAGTAACTCATTCATCAGCTCATCACTTAGTCTCTCCCATCACTGTTCTGATATGACAATAAACTGGACTCTTTTTGCCTTTTTGTATTTTTTCTTGGAGACAAGAATAATATGGTCTGCTCCTTTTTTAGACTGTCCAAACCGCATCCCTGGTCCTATTCGTAGACACACACATACTCCGACTGTGCCATAATGTTATTTGTAGAGTATATATGTCAGATGCTGTTGAAGCTAATGGGATCCAGTGCTAACCTACTAACGTGTCCGAGCCAGGGACAGAAGGGATATGATTGGTTAGGATAGAGAATATAAAGGATGGAGGACAGGGATTGGAATGGACTGGCCTACACCCTTCGTTAATCCTTTTGTTGAAAACATCTCGGGGACGGGGGGATAGAGGCAGGAGGCTATACCCATTAAATGGGGATAGTGGCCTCTCAGAGCCCTAAGACAGATGTACAGCCTGGAAAGGACATTAAAAGATACTGACAAAGATCAAAGGCCTTTCAAAGCTGAAAAGCTATTGTTTAATTGGTTTGTTTTGCTGCTGATGGTGGTGGGGCTCAGGGAGAGGGCTGTGGGGATTGGGTGAGATACAGGGTTGCAAAATTCCAGAAACTTTCCCAAGATTCCATGGTTTTCCCGGTTGGAGAATTACCTCGCAGCTTATTGCAAGCTGATTCCAGAAATCTTTCTGGAAAAACCACAGGATTTTGGGAACCCTAAGTGGGACACAGGGCCTTTGGTGGTGGAGGCAATCTCTGGAATATTAATGATTCCAGAATACATGTTATACTCTGTATAGACAGTCAGTAAAGCTGCTTATATTATTGGGATACTGGGATATTTGGGAGGGAGCTAAACTTGGAGTTGTGATTTATATGTTGTGGAAAAATCCATTACACTGGATTGGCTTGGCGTTGTACAGTATGTTTGTGCCTGTCTAGTCATGGGTAACCAGTTTGGAACTGCTCCACTATTTTCCATCCGTGGCTTGGTGCCTTTTCAAAAAGTGATCCTCCATGATGGAATAGGCCCTCTCCCCTTCTCCTGATGCCTGGCTGGGGGAGTTGGGACACAGGGACTAAGGTGTAGGTGGGCTGTGGCTCCTGACAGAACTACTGTGGGAACCAAGAGACTCTACACAAAAAGGGAAAAGTTGCTTTACAATATTTACAATTATTCCTCCTTTTCTCTCAATTGTATATATTTGTATACAGTGAGGGAAAAAAGTATTTGATCCCCTGCTGATTTTGCACGTTTGCCCACTGACAAAGAAATTATCAGGCTATAATTTTAATGGTAGGTTTATTTGAACAGTGAGAGACAGAATAACAACAACAAAAATCCAGAAAAACGCATGTCAAAAATTTTATAAATTTAAGTATAAAAATAAGTATTTGACCCCCTCTCAATCAGAAAGATTTCTGGCTCCCAGGTGTCTTTTATACAGGTAACGAGCTGAGATTAGGAGCACACTCTTAAAGGGAGTGCTCCTAATCTCAGTTTGTTACCTGTATAAAATACACCTGTCCACAGAAGCAATCAATCAATCAGATTCCAAAATCTCCACCATGGCCAAGAGCTCTCCAAGGATGTCAGGAGCACACTCTTAAAGGGAGTGCTCCTAATCTCAGTTTGTTACCTGTATAAAATACACCTGTCCACAGAAGCAATCAATCAATCAGATTCCAAAATCTCCACCATGGCCAAGAGCTCTCCAAGGATGTCAGGGACAAGATTGTAGACCTACACAAGGCTGGAATGGGCTACAAGACCAACGCCAAGCAGCTTGGTGAGAAGGTGACAACAGAAGAAACACAAAAGAACTGTCAATCTCCCTCGGCCTGGGGCTCCATGAAAGATCTCACCTCGTGGAGTTGCAATGATCATGAGAACGGTGAAGAATCAGCCCAGAACTACACGGGAGGATCTTGTCAATGATCTCAAGGCAGCTGGGACCATAGTCACCAAGAAAACAATTGGTAACACACTACGCCATGAAGGACTGAAATCTTGCAGCGCCCACAAGGTCCCCCTGCTCAAGAAAGCACATATACAGGCCCGTCTGAAGATTGCCAATGAACATCTGAATGATTCAGAGGAGAACTGGGTGAAAGTGTTGTGGTCAGATGAGACCAAAATCAAGCTCTTTGATATCAACTCAACTCGCCGTGTTTGGAGGAGGAGGACTGCTGCCTATGACCCCAAGAACACCATCCCCACCGTCAAACATGGAGGTGGAAACATTATGCTTTGTGGGTGTTTTTCTGCTAAAGGGACAGGACAACTTCACCGCATCAAAGGGACGATGGACGGGGCCATGTACCGTCAAATCTTGGGTGAGAACCTCCTTCCCTCAGCCAGGGCATTGAAAATGGGTCGTGGATGGGTATTCCAGCATGACAATGACCCAAAACACACGGCCAAGTCAACAAAGGAGTGGCTCAAGAAGAAGCACATTAAAGTCCTGAAGTGGCCTAGCCAGTCTCTAGACCTTAATCCCATAGAAAATCTGTGGAGGGAGCTGAAGGTTCGAGTTGCCAAACGTCAGCCTCGAAACCTTAATGACTTGGAGAAGATCTGCAAAGAGGAGTGGGACAAAATCCCTCTTGAGATGTGTGCAAACCTGGTGGCCAACTACAGGAAACATCTGACCTCTGTGATTGCCAACAAGGGTTTTGCCACCAAGTACTAAGTCATGTTTTGCAGAGGGGTCAAATACTTATTTCCCTCATTAAAATGCAAATCAATTTATAACATTTTTGACATGCGTTTTTCTGGATTTTTTGTTGTTGTTGTTATTCTGTCTCTCACTGTTCAAATAAACCCACCATTAAAATTATAGACTGATCGTGTCTTTGTCAGTGGGCAAACATACAAAATCAGCAGGGGATCAAATACTTTTTTCCCTCACTGTATATATTGTATATACCACATGCTGCAGGTGAAACAGCTCTTATCGCTCAATCTGCCCATTATAAATTCATTAGCCAGGTTATTGCTTTGCCATACCCTTTTGGAGTAACTTAGCACATACAGTAGGTGGATAATTCTGGGTGATATGTGTTCTCCTTAAGAAATTAGAGGTCCCCTCCCTCTGGATCAAAGTCCCTGTACCCCTACACACACACACACACACAAAAAGGCGCCGGAGGGGATGGCTGCCATTGTATGGGCTCCTAACCAATTGTGCTATTCTGTGTGTTTGTTTTGCGTTGGTTGTAACTTTTTCTGTACATAATGTTTCTGCCACCGTCTCTCGTCGGCGAGTGGATAATCCGCCTTTACCCTCCGTCCTAATGGCAAACGTGCAATCACTGGAGGATACACTCGATGAGCTCCATTCCAGACTATCCTACCAATCACTGGAGAATAAACTGGATGAGCTCCATTCCAGACTATCCTACCAATCACTGGAGAATAAACTGGATGAGCTCCGTTCCGGACTAACCTATCAACAGGACATTAAAAACTGTAATATCTTATGTTTCACCAAGTCGTGGCTGAACGACGACATGGATAATATACAGATGGCTGGGTTTCCGTGCATCGGCAAGACAGAACAGCAACCTCCGGTAAGACAAGGGGTGGTGGTCTGTGTCTATTTGTCAATAATAGCTGGTGCACAAAATCTAATATTAAGGAAGCCTCAAGGTTTTGCATGCCAAAAGTAGAGTACCTCATGATAAGCTGTAGACCACACTATTTACCAAGAGAGTGATCATCTATATTTTTCATAGCTGTCTATTTACTACCACAAACCGATGCAGGCACTACGACCGCACTCAACGAGCTGTATAAGGCCATAAACAAACAAGAGAATGCTCACCCAGAAGCGGCGCTCCTAGTGGCCAGGGCCTTTAATGCAGGAAAACTTAAATCTATTTTACCTCATTTCTACCAGCATGTCACATGTGCAACCAGAGAAGAAACTCTAGACCACCTTTACTCCACACACAGAGACCCCTCGCCCTCGATTAGGCAAATCTGACCATAATTATATCCTCTTGATTCCTGCTTACAAGCAAAAACTCAAGCAGGAAGAACCAGTGACTTGCTCAATACAGAAGTGGTCTGATGACGCGGATGCTAAGCTACAGGACTGTTTTGCTAGTGCAGACTGGAATATGTTCCGGGATTCATCCGATGGCATTGAGGAGTTTAACATATCAGTCACTGGCTTCATCAATAAGTGCATCAATGATGTCATCCCCACAGTGACCGTTCGTACATATCCCAACCAGAAGCTATGGATTAAATGCAACATCTGCACTGAGCTAAAGGCTAGAGCTGCCACTTTCAAGGAGCAGGAGACTAATCCGGATGCTTATAAGAAATCCTGCTATGCCTTCCGATGAACCATCAAACAGGCATAGCTTCAATACCGGACTAAGATTGAATCCTACTACACCAGCTCTGACGTTCGTTGGATGTGGCAGGGCTTGCAAACTATTATGGATTACAAAGGGAAACCCAGTCGCAAGCTGCCCAGTTACGCGAGCCTACCAAACGATCTAAATGCCTTCAATGCTCGCTTCGATGCAAGCAACACTGAACCATGCATGAGAGCACCAGATGTTCCGGACGACTGTGTGATCACGCTCTCCATAGCCGATGTGAGTAAGACCTTTAAACAGGTCAACATTCACAAGGCCCCAGGCCAAGATGGATTATCAGGATGCGTACTCAGAGCTTGCGCTGACCAACTGGCAAGTGTCTTCACTGACATTTTCAACCTCTCCCTGACCGAGCCTGTAATACCTACATGTTTCAAGCAGATAACCAGTCTCTGTGCCCAAGAATGCCAAGATAACCTGGATAAATGACTATCGCCCCATAGCACTCACGTCTGAAGTGTTTTGAATGGCTGGTCATGGCTCACATCAACACCATCATCCCAGAAACCCTAGACCCACTACAATTCGCATAATGCCCGAATAGTTCCACAGATGATGCAATCTCCATTGCACTCCACACTGCCCTTTCCCACCTGGACAAAAGGAACACCTACGTGAGAATGCTGTTCGTTCACTACAGCTCAGCGTTCAACACCATAGGGCCCTCAAAGCTTATCACTAAGTCCCCTCCTGTACTGACTGTTCACCAATGACTGTGTGGCCACGCACAACTCCAACACCATCATTAGGTTTGCCGACGACAAAACGGTGGTAGGCCTGATCACTGACAACGATGAGACAGCCTACAGGGAGGAGGTCAGAGACCTGGCAGTGTGGTGCCAGGAAAACAACCTTTCCCTCAACGTGAGCAAGACAAAAGAGCTGATCATGGACTACTGGAAAAGAGGGGATGAGCACCTCTCATCGACGGGGCTGTAGTGGAGCAGGTTGAGAGCTTCAAGTTCCTTGGAGTCCACATCACCAACAAACTATCATGGTCCAAACACACCAAGACGGTCTTGAAGAGGGTACGACAACGCCTATTTTCCCTCAGGAGACTGAAAAGATTTGGCATGAGTCCTCAGATCCTCAAAAGGTTCTACAGGTGCACCATCGAGAGCATCCTGACTGCTTGCATCACAGCTTGGTATGGCAACTGCTCGGCATCCGACTGCAAGGCGCTACAGAGGGTAGTGCGTATGGCCCAGTACATTAATGGGGCCAAACTTCCTGCCATCCAGGACCTCTATACCAGGCGGTGTCAGAGGAAGGCCCTAAAGATTGTCAAAGACTTCAGCCACCCTAGTCAAAAACCGTTCTCTTGCCTTCCGCACTGCAAGCGGTAGTAATTATTATTTGTTTGCATGCACGGCAGACGGCTAAATAGGTCCGCTAATACAGGACTAGTAAAGGCCCAGTGCACTACTTTTGTGAAAACAAATATTTTAAGAAATACAGTATATTTATATATAATACTTATATTTTTCTATGGGTTGGTTTATGGGTGTTCTACGTCACTATATCTGGGTGTCCCTCTCCCCTATATCAAACCATCAAATAATCAAAATGTCTGTGTGCAACTAATAACCCAAAACCAATTTATATATATATATATTGAGATGCAAAGAAAATTACATTTGTATTATTATTTTGATATACAATATGTATTGTCACATACATCACTATGGGTGGCTAATTAAGAGGATAGACATTTTGCTGTGTCCGACATGAAAGAATAATGTAATTCAATTGAAAAGTGATTAAATCAACAGTGTCACATTTTCTTTTTTGCTTTAGTGTTTTCCTCTTATATAAATTCAATTTTTTTTATGATTCACTCACGATTGATTTAACAATTATGCTGATCGTTTTGACAGAAGGTTATGAAACAATACAACATACATAGCTTTGATGATATCAAGCCTCCAGAGATCATCAATATTCTCTCAGAATATATTTTTGTTATCATGTTGTCATACTGTGCCAGGGGAAAAAACATTTCAATCAGCTACTAGACACAGTGGTAGATCTGACTATGGGACCTTCAGAACGACCCAAATGGCACGCATACCTATAGTATCTACCAGGACTTATTGTAATATATTGTGTGTTTTAGTGTCAACAATGTATTCTGTGTGATGAAATATATTCTTTATTAGACTATGATGAGAAAAACAGAATCACTTGAAGGTGTTCTGATGCTTTACTGGCTCTGGGCATGATACTGAGTTGACCTGATGTGATGATGACCAAAATACATTATTTTCTAAATAAAAAAAGTAAATAAATTACAAACTGTTCTGGTCGCCTGCTTTCTCTAAATTACTATTTGGTGCATGTGTTAATATGATGATGATGATGATGATGATGGTGATGTTGGTGAATATGGTGATTATGAAGATGATTAACCTTTTGTTGCTGCAGGGACCTATCCTCCCCAATTAAGGTGCCACCAACCTCCTGTGATTTCCGCTAATTGCAGCTGTTTAGCTGGTTAAACAAAGGTTAGCCATGTGTTGGCAAAAATGAACTTCCACGTCAAGAAAGCTTATCAGCAGCCGGTGGTACTGGTATTAGGTATTAGTTATTCTCCTCTTTTGTACAGTAGGTATGCAATTAGAATTTTGTTTTTGCTAGCAATATTCATAAAAACCTTGAAATAAAATACATATTTTTCCACTTATGTTTTTTTTTTTTTCTATGTATTTTCGCAGACCCGCTGCAGTATTTCACCTCAGGTTGAATACCCATGGTCTAACTTGATACAAATCTATTCCTTTGTGACAGTCAGTAAATTGTGTACTGGCCCTTTAAACCGCGACAGGAGGTGGGCGAGGTGGTGAGCTCAGAGAAAGTAGTGGAAAGGACAGCTCCACAGATTCTCCATTATATTGGCCAGATTCTCTAGTGACCGCTCTGACAATGGAAAGAAATGTCTTCAAAAATGGAAGGCGGTCAGGAGACAAGATCAGGTGGGACCATTCTAGCCAATGAGAGGGCAGATACGCGTGTGAACGACAGGCACAACTAAAATAAAATGTTTTTTTTCTCAAAGTTGCCGGGATGTCACGTGTCCTACTTATATCAGTACACTCGTAACAACCTAAATATTACGAAACTTATATTCGATCAAATAAGCCACACGGAGCAAATAAGCCATTACATTTTTTAGTTGACCAAATTCGACACCTCCACACAAAAACTCCTGGCTTCGTGAGCGGAAACAAACGAAAAAACGCCACCTGTTGGAGAAAACAGATTTTGGGCCCAGTTGACGTTATCCCTCTCGCTTCGCCTCTTTCTCTCTGACTGTTCAGTGTGATGTGCGCCACAGCGCTGAAGACCGGACGGACGTAGGCTACATTAGGACTGTTGACCGATAACATAGCCTACCTTAATGTTGGGCTCGTGGGAAATGATGAAGTAGTCAGATTCAGAAACGATTTTAATGATATCGTATTCTGTAAAAGGACGGGATCCTTTGTCATTTAAAAGAGGTTGTGTCTTTAGCCTAATCCTGCTCTGTTCAGGGTGCGATTTTAAAATTCAACTTTATTTTATTCAATTTCCCAGTCTGGACTACCAGAAATCAAGGTAACATTTTGGGTATATTTGTAATTGTGTGATTTGAACTGCTGAGTATTGGCTTGATTACATTTGTCTTTATTACATTTTTTATTGAATTATTATTGACGATCATAACGCTTAAACATATTTCATACAACGTTCAAATAGCTTTACTATTGAATCAGGGGACAACGTTGGTAAAAGGAAAAAGAAGGATTTACATCTCATTTGAATGTAAAATATGTGTGTGGGACAATCTTAGCGACTTGCAGTCTCGTAGTGTAGGGGCAGTTAGCTGGCTGGTTCCTCTATATAGGAGAGCGCAGTTTACTGTGCGTTCAAAACTCACAACCATACAGGCTGTAACCATGATGTCTGTAACTCAACCCACCGCAGATGAAGACCTATTCAGTGTGTTTAAAAAGGTTAGTTTCGACAAGACCCCCATCATTACAACAATTGAACATCGCCTTGGGTGATCTGCCTGTCTGAAAGTTGTTGCCTGCCACTTGAAATCAATGACCTATTTGGTTAATGTGTGTATTGCTTAGGCCCATCTTTGTTACTTCTATTGTATCGTGTGCTGGCTGCATTAATTGAAGCTGAAAATATGTGACCAGTAAAGCTATTGTTGTGAGTTCTGCCATCCCGCGCCCGGCCGTTTCCACATGCTACAGCGCGGTATGGATACCATCGTGCTGTTTTGAAATCTTGGCAGGACAGATCTGACCGAGCGATGCAAGGAATTTGACGGACTTTCCTCCTCTTTTCGATTCCTCCTCTTTTTGATGGACTAAATTTAGCATAAAAGAGGCTGTAAAGAGGCTTAAATGCAATGTTTATTTATTTGCGATTATGAAGTGGTTTACTGGGAGGAAAAACATAAAGGCTCCGAATAACTAGTTCCCTAATATTGTAGATAGAATGTCCTGTAGGACTTGATCTGAAAATAGCAGATGGGGTGTATTGCGTCAGTGCTCCAATAGGAAGACAGGTTACATTATCATTACTCTACATGGGAAAACATTGAGCATCATCATCCATCCCATGACATTTTAACATGATTAGAAGTATACTAAAGCTAACAAACTAGCCTGGAGTTATTCTGTCTGACAGTACTGAGTTGATGCTTGTGTTTACTATTATTAAAACCTTTCCCAGATTATCATCCTCCCTCCCATCTCTCTCTTCCCCCCGCTCTCTCTTTCCCCCTCTATAATATGCCATTTAGCAGACGCTTTTATCCAAAGCAACTTACAGTCATGTGTGCATACATTTTTACGTATGGGTGGTCCCGGGGATCAAACCCACTACCCTGGTGTTACAAGCACCATGCTCTACCAATTGAGCTACAGAGGACCTCTATCCTCTCTCTGTCTTTCACCTCCCCTCTCTTTCACCCCCTCTTCCCTTGCCAAATGTTATATTTTCCAGTTCATTACCTCTGTGCCCTGAGCCTGTTATCATATTTGGCACGCCACTCTTTCCTCAGTAGATGGGTGTCACTGTATTACATCATTTTTTTGTTGTTGTAATTTAGCAGACGCTCTTATACAGAGCGACTTACAGTTAGTGAGTGCATACATTATTTTATTTTATTACATTATTTTTACCACAACCCTGGCATTGCAAACGCCATGCTCTACCAACTGAGCTACATCCCTGCCGGCCATTCCCTCCCCTACCCTGGACGACGCTGGGCCAATTGTGCACCGCCCCATGGGTCTCCCGGTCACAGCCGGCTACGACAGAGCCTGGATTCGAACCAGGATCTCTAGTGGCACAGCTAGCACTGCGATGCAGTGCCTTAGACTACTGTGCCACTCGGGAGGACGTATCACATCAGCCGAGTGATTTTGATTGGACCTGATGGATAATTACAGGAAGTGGTATTGTGTTGCATCTAGGCATTTGAGTCATGTATAGGCTAAGTACTGTAAACAGCATCAACCACTAGTAAAGCCTCTAACTTCCGCTAGGATTTCCATTTATTTTCTCAATACTTTTCTCAATTTTTTTTTCAAAGTTCAGTGATTATACCTCCCTTCTTGTAGCAAATGTTATTCTAAACAAAATTATTGAGACATGTTGACATATGAGCTTGGCTTTGTGTTGGGTTGCACTGCAGAGCAGACAGCCTCTGACCTTTGCCCTCAGATGTTGGGACCCCAACCCTGTCTATCACTCTCTTCCTCCCCCTGCTCTCCTCTCAGTTGGTGCACACTCCAGACCCCTCCTCAAATCTGTATAGTTTCAAAAGCCTCTCTGGGTCTCCCAGTGCTGCCAGCGATCATTCCTCACAATCTATTATCTGCCATCGGAGATGCTAGCTTCTTTATAGCTGCCTGGGGCCTGCTGCCTGCTGGTCTGTGTGTTGTGAAGGCAGAGGCTCCTGCTGGCTACCTGCCCAGTTCTGCTCTGCACTACTCTGAGGTCATACTGCTGCAGACTGGAGGGAGGGAGGGAGGATTCAGACACATTGAAGACAGGCTGCTTCTCGTAAAAAACAGCTGACTTCAGGCGTATTTCACAGTCAGATTGTGTCGAATTTCTAGAGTTGCCAAACAAATTCCCCAGCGATTCAACTGTGAGTTCAGTTAGTCGCAGGTCCTCAGGATGATTTTTAAGGCTGTACACCGATTCTCATTAGCTGCAACATTAGACCAATTTGACTAATGGTTTTCCGTGTTCAATTGTTTGTGTAGCCTATTTGTGTGGACTATGTAGTGTTCTTGTGTGCATCATGTGTGGACTATGTAGTGTTCTTGTGTGCATCATGTGTGGACTATGTAGTGTTCTTGTGTGCATCATGTGTGACTATGTAGTGTTCTTGTGTGCATCATGTGTGGACTATGTAGTGTTCTTGTGTGCATCATGTGTCGATCTGCCTGTAACCCCTCTAAAACAGGCAGGAAATTTAAATTGTTTGAGTTTGCTGCAGTCCACCTACCTCCCTCCCTCCCTCCCTCTCTCCCTCCCTTCACCCCAGTAACTGCCAATAGGAGACTGGGTATGATTAGAGGAAGACTTGCCATTTGGGCCTGAAGGGTCCAGTTGCTTTTGCTACAGACTCTGCAGCCCATCAGAACCAATAGGTCTGGCCTCTGTCTAGGGCTCCCAATGTGATGTAGGCCTCTCTGTCTAGGGCTCCCAATGTGATGTAGGCCCATAGGTCTCATAATCACAAATATGATTTAAATGGCCATTCAATCTTTTAACAATACATTTTAGTTATGCCATTTTATTATCCCGAGGTTGTTGGCTCAATCAGTCCTCGTGATGCAAGCCTTTGACCCACAGGTGAAAGTTCAACCCAGTGACCTTTATATCCACGCAGAACTCAAGACACATAAATCTAGAGATATTTTTATACACACGTTGGCTGGATTGGGTGTCAGTGGGTGACGAGGTCTAAACTCTCTTTGGTAATTCAATATGGATAATTCAACCTTTCTAAACCGTTGAAACCTTGTGTGACTTGAATAGCCAGTTTAGGCTATAGGCCCCTCAAATTCAAATCTGGACCTCGAATCCAGTTCTGCTGCTTTTGTTAATTCTTCCCCTCTAATCAATGACTGATTTAGACCTGGAACACAAGGTGGGTGCACTTTTAATTATCAGGTCGAACAGAAAACCAGCAGTACTCCGGACCTCCTAGGGTAAGATTTGAATACCCCAGCTATAGCCTTTAGTGTGTGTGTGCACACATTCTTGTGGTTGATAGCAGGTTACTCATCTTGGTTATTTTCCTTCCTGTTGATCTTGGACAGTACTGGAGTCCCAGAGAAGGGATATTGTGTCTGGCAAAGTTACAGGAACTACCTTTCTCCTGAACGGGAAGCAGATGCCTTTTAACTTAGACACGTCTGGCTGAGGACATAAACTTCTCTGAACCCTTTTCAACATGGAAGTAAGAAGCAGTTTCACATTAAAATGGATGTCTTTATACTTTCTTGGGGTTTGAACTTTACCTGTTGAACTTTATAGTTTTTATGGGCCTTAGCTAACTTCGCATGCTGGAGTTTTGTCGAATGTTTCTGAAGTGGCCTGGACCCTGTTAGCTGATATTGTAGCTAGCTAACTCTGAAAGGCATCCGCATTTCAGCTCTTGTCGTCACTAGGTTGTAATCCTATGACCCTCCTCTGAGCTACCTACAGGGTTCTCCTGTTGATCTGTAACCCTAGTGGAGTGGGTTACAACCCCATCAAATGGCCTGGGCCTTAAAGGACAGTGTTTAGCCAGGTATAGGTAGGCTGATACTCAGTCAGAAGCTGGCTCTTCTTGCTGTGTTGAGATGCACCTGATACTGTACTGTGCATTCCAAAAGCATACCTGCGTTGGTTACTTTCCATACAATTTGACAAATGCAGAGATAAATAACCGGTTTGACTGTAAATGTATGCCTCTGTGGTTCAACAACACTCCAGGCTGATTTGTTCAGCTTCTCCTTGACAAGATGGATTTGTTCTACTGGTTGTAGCGTAGGGTTGGGCCGATGGATGATTAAATCGAATATTGTGATAGACTGTAGTGCAAGACTGTACTCGATTTGAACTCTACAAATCAAAACTGTGCAGTTTTATCAGTCTGTATCAATATGTTGAATATCAAGTCTAAGTTAATTAACTAAGCCTTTTTTTTCTCCCGCCATACTCACATTATTTAATGAGACTATCATAAATAAAAACAAAAATTGCACAGTCTAGAATGATCTAGTCATTACCGACACAAAATGATTGTATCAGATATTGCGATATTTGGAGTAGCATATCATAGAGGTCTCCCCAAATTTCGCCCAACCCCACTGAAGCACTTTCAATCTTGTCTCATTTTGCACAAATAGCTTCTACAGTACAGTTTTTACCCTGAAACCTGGGTTTGAATGACAAGCGTTTAGAGAATGGACGTGGAGAAGCTGTGAAATTTCAGAAAATATTACCTGATAATACCTTCATTAGCATGTCTGAGCTCAAAATAAAATATTAGAAATCCTGTAATTTTCTCATGGTGAGTCACATTCCCAAGGCTCAGTCTGAGGCGTCATCAGTCGCTTTTCTCTTCAACACATCTAACAATGTTTTAGGGGAGTGTTTGTGTTCTCACGGTCTTTACAATATGTAAATTATGTTGCAGTGTTTACACTTTGTAGATATTGGATTGCAAGTTGAATTGTCCCTCCTTCTGGTCGGACTTAGTCGTCTGTGTCTGCTTTGATAAAGGTCTCAATGGAGACATGGTTAACCATTAACCTTGATTGCATTAATTCCCTTCACCTCTGGCTCTGACACACTGCTTTGACTGGCCTAGTAGTTGGGCATTTGGGCAATACCGTAGACTAGACACTAGAGGAGTCCTATGTATTCAAAACAGACATTGTGCTGAGTGGTGTGCCATGTGCAGCTGGTCTGTCGGTCAGAGAGAGAGATGCTCTGGCCTGTTCACAGTTCAGTGGTTCTCCATTGTTCCCTCCCTCTGTTCCCTCCCTCCGTTCCCTCCCTCCGTTCTCTCCCTTTGCTCTGTATCTCTCAAGCTTAGGCTACGGCCGCTGGGGAAAGATGATGGCATTCCTCCTTTGGCTTCTCCTCTGTGCTAGCCTTGGCCACTCCATTAGAGAGCCGATCCATCCTGTGACTCCTAGACCACTGGGCTGGTCTATAGAAGTAACACAATACCCTGATATTCATATCTCTAATAGTCCTTTATCTGTCAGCAGTATCCTGGCCATGCTTTTTACTCTAGGTGAATAGAGGGTGTTCTGGGCTGGACTGGCCTGCCATGTCTACTGAGTCAGTTCTCAGGAGATGGCCCAATGTGCTGTGTGTGTGTGTGTGTCTGTATCCTGGGTGTGGAACCCTGTTAGGGTTTGGCTCCTGTCTCCCTTTACACTGAAAGCATTGCTTTGTTTCTTGTTGATTTGGGTCCATTGTGATCTGTGACGTTGTTGGTTCTTCAGTTCCGCTGGCTTGGTGCTATTCTAAGTCTATAGGGACAGACTGTGTGTGTGTGTGTGTGTGTGAACTGTGAGAGAAAGTGTGTGTTTGACGTTTTAGTCTGACTGTGAAGAATCACTCATCTACAAATACAGTGCCTTCAGAAAGTGTTCACACCCATTGACTTTTTCCACATTTTGTTGTGTTACAGTCTGAATTTAACATTATTTTGTGTCTCTGGCCTACACACAATACCCCATAATGTCAAAGTGGAATTATGTTATTTATTAAATAAGTCCAGCAGTAAAAATGTGCTTAACAAGTCACATAATAAGATGCATGGAATCACTCTTGTGTGCAATAATAGTGTTTAACATGATTTTTGTATTGGTATTTATTAGGATCCCCACAAGGACTGAAATACATAAATGTAAAACATCACACATAGCCTACATATCAGTACACACACACAATATCTAGGTCTAATAAATAGTATAGTGGAAATTACAATACAGGATATATAAAAAAGCGGTGTCTCTTTACAGTCCCCTTTGTGCAGTAAGGTGTTCTTTTATCTGTTTAAAAAAATAAACTGGTTTTATTGCTAGCTTGAGTTACCTGGGGTGGCAGAGAGTTCCATGTAGTCATGGCTCTATTTAATACTGTGTGTTTCCCAGCCTCTGTTCTTAACCTGGGGACAGTGAACAGACCTCTGGTTGCATGTCTTGTGTTGTACCGATGACTGTCCAAACTGTGTGGTAACTGCTTGAACAGACAGTTTGGTACTTTCAACACATCAATACCTTGCACAAAGACCAATAGTGATGCAGTCAATCTCTTCTCAACTTTGAGCTATGAGAGACTGACATGCATGTTACTGACACTTTCCCTCCGTGTACATATAAGTGCGATATGTGCTGCTTTGTTCTGGATCAACTGCAATTTTCCTATGTCCTTCTCCTATGACCACACAGCTGGGCAGTAGTCCAGATGCGACAAAACTAGGGCCTGTAGGACCTGTCTGGTCGACTGAGGTGTCAAGAAGGCAGAGCAACGCCCTATCATGGACAGACCTCTTTCCATTTTAGCATCCATTGAGTCTATGTTTTGACCATGACAGCTTGCTATCTAGGGTGACACGAGCAGTTTAGTCTCCTCAACTTGCTCAATAGGCACATTATTCAACAATAGATCTAAACTAGGTTTAGCGTTGAGCGAGTGATTTGTCCCAAAAAGTATGCTTTTAGTTTTTTTTTATATATATAGCACCAGCCTATTGCTAGTTACCCATTCTAAAACTAACTGGAGCTCTATGTTAAGGGTGTCAGTTATGTATTTTACTGTTGCAGCCGACGTGTATACTGTTGAGTCGTCAGCGTACATAGACACACAGGCTTTATTCAAGGTCAGTGGAAGGTTGTTAGTGAAAACAATAATGGCCCTAGCCAGCTACCCTGCGGTACACCACACTAAAATTAATTTGAATGATAGAGGCTTCCATTAACAAAACCCCTCTGTGTTCTATTAGATACAGTTGAAGTCGGAAAAAGTACGTTCATCTCTAGGAGACAGAACGCTTCTCCTTCCTGAGCGGTATGACGGCTGCGTTGTCCCATGGTGCAGCGCTCTCTAAGCGACTTACATCCTCCTCTAGCAGATGTGTCCTATTCCCCCATCCTCCTCTAGCAGATGTGTCCTATTCCCCCATCCTCCCCTAGCAGATGTGTCCTATTCCCCCATCCTCCTCTAGCAGATGTGTCCTATTCCCCCATCCTCCTCTAGCAGATGTGTCCTATTCCCCCATCCTCCCCTAGCAGATGTGTCCTATTCCCCCATCCTCCTCTAGCAGATGTGTCCTATTCCCCCATCCTCCTCTAGCAGATGTGTCCTATTCCCCCCATCCTCCTCTAGCAGATGTGTCCTATTCCCCCATCCTCCTCTAGCAGATGTGTCCTATTCCCCCATCCTCCTCTAGCAGATGTGTCCTATTCCCCCATCCTCCCCTAGCAGATGTGTCCTATTCCCCCATCCTCCTCTAGCAGATGTGTCCTATTCCCCCATCCTCCTCTAGCAGATGTGTCCTATTCCCCCATCCTCCTCTAGCAGATGTGTCCTATTCCCCCATCCTCCTCTAGCAGATGTGTCCTATTCCCCCATCCTCCTCTAGCAGATGTGTCCTATTCCCCCATCCTCCTCTAGCAGATGTGTCCTATTCCCCCATCCTCCCCTAGCAGATGTGTCCTATTCCCCCATCCTCCCCTAGCAGATGTGTCTTAATTCCCCCATCCTCCTCTAGCAGATGTGTCTTATTCCCCCATCCTCCCCTTGCAATGTGTCCTCCCCAAGCAAATGCCCTGAACTGGGCCTTCCGGTAAAGTCACTGGGAAGGAGACACACACACTCAAACCGAATCAGTCAGCCGTGAAAAGACACCAGTCAGTGTATCCTGCTAAATTTAGCAGGGATGTAATCAACCTAAAGATGCGTGTTACGGTGCAGTGTTGTGTTTGTGCCAGCCTCTCACTCAGACAGCCTATTTAATGTGATGTGTTTTTCAGCTTATCAAACTGCTGTGAATCTGTATTATGACTGTAGTAAAGAGTGGTCCTCTGTAGCTTAGCTGGTAGAGCACGGTGCTTGTAACGCCAGGGTAGTGGGTTCGATCCCCGGGACCACCCATACACAAAAATGGATGCACGCATGAATGTAAGTCGCTTTGGATAAAAGCGTCTGCTAAATGGCATATTATTATTATGTTTCAGAGGCTGTGTGAATAGAGAGATGTTTGAGAGGCTGTGTGAGTAGAGAGATGTTTGAGAGGCTGTGTGAGTAGAGATGTTTGAGAAGCTGTGTGTGTAGAGAGATGTTTGAGAAGCTGTGTGTGTAGAGAGATGTTTGAGAGGCTGTGTGTGTGGTCTTTGTGGTGGTGTTGTAGAAGAGAGCACCATGCTGTTTATTATCTCATCTAGTCAATTAGAGAGCGCTGCTCAGTCGGAGCTCCCTACCCTGTGACTTCCACTGTAACTGTGTGTGTTTATCAGCAGTAACTGCTGCGTTGGCTGAACCGATTCTGCCCTGTCCTACGCTGGTATCTGCTAATCTTTCTGGTGATTTGACACATCCTCTCCAGCTGCCGCTCCGCTCACTCTGTGGGGTACAGATAGGCAGAGCCATCATGGGTCAGCACTCTGTTTGCACATGGCTCTCCCATTTGGAGGGAAAAAATGTATTGCCATTTAGAATGTTGAAAATTAGCTCCAATCAATGTTCCATTGTCCAGTAATATTGTAGGCACAAAGTACGCCTATGGTTTAGGGAAATGGGACATTTGTCATGACGGTCCTGTTCCTACTACAGGAGTGAATGGAAACTGTAGCCTAATTCTGGCAATGGTATGGGCATCTGTTCTAATGTAATGAGGTTTGGGTTCCAGCCTCTCCTTTCATATAAAATGATCCTCAACAGAACCTCTCTCCATCAGTTGTGGAGCAGCTGTTAGCCTGTTGTGTTGAGCCTGGCCTGTATTCTCCTGGCTGCTGCTGGGGGGGAGGGAGAGGTTCACTGATTAATCACACACACACACACACACACAATCCCCCTCTGTGCCTCTCTGTAGAGGCTAATGACAGTTTGAAAATGCTGTTATGAGGGTGTGTTTCTTTTTGGTGCCCCATCCATGTCTTTCCTTTAGAAAGTCCCTGTTATTCCACAAGGGGAGGGCAGGGTAGTTAGCAGAGCTGTGGTGGGGAGATAACAAGAGATGAACCACAACAAACCAACCATGAGTTAAATGAGATGATTTGGAGCCTGACGCAGGGGGGAAATTGATATTGTGGAGGGTAGGGGTGTTTTTGGTCAAGAGGGAGAGAGCTCTCACACAGAGTAGAGCAACACACTGCTGGCTGGTTGAGGCATGCTGGCTGGTTGAGGCATGCTGGCTGGTGGTTGGTTGAGGCATGCTGGCTGGTGGCTGGTTGAGGCATGCTGGCTGGTGGCTGGTTGAGGCATGCTGGCTGGTGGCTGGTTGAGGCATGCTGGCTGGTGGTTGGTTGAGGCATGCTGGCTGGTGGCTGGTTGAGGCATGCTGGCTGGTGGCTGGTTGAGGCATGCTGGCTGGTGGTTGGTTGAGGCATGCTGGCTGGTGGCTGGTTGAGGCATGCTGGCTGGTGGCTGGTTGAGGCATGCTGGCTGGTGGCTGGTTGAGGGATGCTGGCTGGTTGAGGCATGCTGGCTGGTGGCTGGTTGAGGGATGCTGTCTGGCTGAGGGATGCTGTCTGGTTGAGGCATGCTGGCTTTATGTTCCCTTGTTAAACATACTCCACTTAATCCTCCTGGGTATTGTGTGTGTGTGTGTGTGTGTGTGTGTGTGTGTGTGTGTGTGTGTGTGTGTGTGTGTGTGTGTGTGTGTGTGTGTGTGTGTGTGTGTGTGTGTGTGTGTGTGTGTGTGTGAGGCCTGTTCGGTGGGTCACGTACCGTTCCTGCTGAGGTGGGTCTATTTACCCAGTCAGCTGTCCTACATCACTTCACCATGCTGTGCACTAACCTCCTGTATTAATCAGGTAGCCCACAGCCCACACAGACAGGGATAATGTATGAATCAGGTAGCCCACAGTCCACACATAGACATGGATAATTTATTGATCAGGTAGCCCACAACCCACACAGAGTCAGGGATAATGTATTAATCAGGTAGCCCACACAGACAGGGATAATGTATCAATCAGGTAGCCCACACAGGCAGGGATAATGTATTAATCAGGTAGCCCACACCGACAGGGATAATGTATTAATAAGGTAGCCCACACAGCCAGGGATAATGTATTAATAAGGTAGCCCACAGCCCACACAGACAGGGATAATGTATTAATCAGGTAGCCCACCGCCCACACAGACTGGGATAATGTATTAATCAGGTAGCCCACACAGACAGGGATAATGTATTAATCAGGTAGCCCACACAGACAGGGATAATGTATTAATCAGGTAGCCCACAACCCACACAGACAGGGATAATGTATTAATCAGGTAGCCCACGGCCAGCACAGACAGGGATAATGTATTAATCAGGTAGCCCACACAGACAGGGATAATGTATTAATCAGGTAGCTCACACAGACAGGGATAATGTATTAATCAGGTAGCCCACAACCCACACAGACAGGGATAATGTATTAATCAGGTAGCCCACAGCCCGCATAGACAAGGATAATGTATTAATCAGGTAGCCCACACAGACAGGGATAATGTATTAATCAGGTAGCTCACACAGACAGGTATAATGTATTCATCAGGTAGCCCACAACCCACACAGACAGGGATAATGTATTAATCAGGTAGCCCACACAGACAGGGACAATGATAGTGTTACTATATCTCCCTCTTACCGTCATCCTGACGCCATGCTGAAGGCTGAAGGTGTGTTGAGTGTTAGTGAGTTGCCTCATGTTACCTCACAGGCTATTGACCTGTCATCAGGGTCAGGATAGCCATGTCTTTTACAGCTCTCACTGTTGATACTTAGCCGGAACATAGCCAATACAGATGTAATTGTTTTTAAACCAATGCGTATCATGACCTGTTAAAACTTTGAGCTATTTCAACGTTTTTCTCACTTATTCTGTGACGTGAACACATTGAGCGAGCGTTGCTGTGGACTACCATTATTGTGGACCACCCCATAGGGGATTGACCCAAGACCTCCCACTATATAATAATAATAATATGCCATTTAGCAGACGCTTTTATCCAAAGCGACTTACAGTCGTGCGTGCATACATTTTTGTGTATGGGTGGTCCCGGGGATCGAACCCACTACCTTGTCGTTACAAGCGCCATGCTCTACCAGCTGAGCTACAGAGGACCGCATATATGTTATGTACTGTAGTTATTCACAGTCTGTTTGCTGATAGTTAGACGCTTCAGTGTGGACCAGGAGCTGACAACACCATTTCACAATATAGGGAGGGGTATCTCTCCATTTCTCTTTCTCTCTCCTTCCGTAGTGCTTTCTCGCTCTCATTAGTCATATGAAGGCCGCCCCATCAGATAACATACCAACCCATTGGTTATGAAGAGAAACTGGAACAACGGGTTATGTTGACTACGACAAGTATTTCTGTACATGTGACACTGAGCAGTGGGTTAGCCTGCGTCCAGAATGACTGTTCTGTTTACATGGCCATTATCAGATTATACTTGATATGATATAGACATCATTCTACAACGCTGCCTACGTACATCACCCTGAATTCACCTTATATAGGATATGGTTGGACATTTCCTGGAAATTGGATGGTTTTTATTTAACTTGCAAGACGGAATAGGTCTATGCATCAAAACATGAAGATACTTAACCTGTAGTGTAAGATGCAGGGTTTTAGTCCAGGGCCTGGTGAAGAGATGAGAGGAGAGGAGGAGGTCATGAGTTCACACTGTGCTCAGAGTAGAGGATGGTGGGTAAATAAGTTAGGCATGGATGCAGTGTTGTGACGTGTGAGTTGAAGGGGGTGGGAATGAGTTCACAGTGAGATGTTTCTCAAGGTGTGTGAACAATGGGGGAGGGATGGGGGATTAGTTAAACAAAATAGGGATGCTCTCATTGGTTAAATTGATTAGTCTAGTTGTAGTGTTTCACTCTAATAGTAAGAATGTGGCAAAGGAATACATGGACATGTCTTTTGGAATATAGAGAGGCTTTTTTTAGGATAACACAATTATGAACTCACAGGCTTGAGTGTACAAGCTTTAGGTGGAAAGTTTATAACAGGGTTTAAGCCTTCACAGTGGAATGATTCTCCTCCGGTAACCTGGTTCATCCAGACACTACCAGCACCATGCAACACATGAACAGAACAAGGCACCATCCAGATGTGATAATAACATGGGTAATGTAATATTCCGTGTCTAACAGAATTATACTGTACTCCCTGTTCACCCATGACTGCGTGGCCAAGCACGACTCCAACACCATTAAGTTTGCTCGGCCTCCGACCGCAAGGCACTACAGAGGGTAGTGCGTACAGCCCAGTACATCACTGGGGCCAAGCTTCCTGCCATCCAGGACCTCTATACCAGGCGGTGTCAGAGGAAGGCCCTAAAAATTGGCAAAGACTCCAGCACCCTACTCATAGACTTTTCTCTGATACTGCATGGCACGCGGTACCGGAGTGCCAAGTCTCGGTCCAAAAGGCGTCTTAACAGCTTCTATCCCCAAGACATAAGACTGCTGAACAGCTAATCCAATAGTTACCCGGACTATTTGCATTGACCGCCCCCACCCTCCCCCCCTTTGTTTTTACACTGCTGCTACTCACTGTTTATTATCTATGCATAGTCACTTTACCCCTACCTACATGTACATATTACCTCGACTAACTTGTACCCCCGCACATTGACTCGGTACCGGTACCCCCTGTATATAGCCTCATTATTGTTATTTTATTGTTGCTCTTTTATTTTTTTACTTTAGTTTATTTAGTAAATATTTTCTTAACTGCATTGTTGGTTAAGGGCTTGTAAGTAAGCATTTCACGGTTAGGTTTACACCTGTTGTATTCGGCGCATGTGACAACATTTTTTGATTTGATTTGAAATAGAGTTACACGAACATGGCTGACACATATTGGGAACATGTAGTATGAGTGATGGTTGTGGAATACTGAAAGGAAACTTTTGTTGTTGATATAGAGCTGGCAACTTATGGCGCAAGGATGTCAACTGTTTATTTCTTTATCTTATTAACAGTTAACAGCCTATAACATTATTAATGTAAATTAAAATGTGACTATGCCAGGTTAGAATTGAATATCTAACTGGGCATACAGTATGTTCCAGTGACTCTGCAGTTGCGTAAGGTCCACTAACTCTATTCATATTACACCACCAGTAACCTCCCTTCCGCCTAGTGAATATGTCACGTTCTCGCTCTGTCTTTCCTTTGAAAAATTAAAAGGATCCCAAAATAAAACTATGGTTGTGGACTGCAGTGTGTGCTTGTTTCTCTCCTAGGTGGTCTAACTGTGAAAGGAAGGAGCGATGGAGTATTGACTTGACTTGGGTACATGGATTACATTTCCAAAACCTCTTATGTGTGTGCATCCTCTGAGGAAGAGAGGGTTTGAAGAGCGTAATCTGTTTGGAACATGATTGGAACATAGTTGGAGGATTGTGGTTTGTGAACCAGGGGGATTATCAGAGTAAGAGGTCGATGGGGATGTGCCTGATTCACAGTATAGCGACAAGCCTAGCTGTACTGGGCTGGCCACGTTACCAGGCACTAAAATCTTTTGCCCACCACGTCTCGCTTGAGGCCCCCAAAAGGCTAGAGCCGGCCCTGCACGTTATGCATCCACCACAGTTCCTGGAACCATGCTATGAGGAGAAAATATCCTCTCTCTGTTGGTGCCCTGGGGCTGAGGGTGACATAAGATGCTGTTAATCATTCATAGACCTTGCTGCCAGTTGGATCTGGTGTCATGTGACGCTTTGAGTGCTTAAAGTTTGTTACACAAAGACACCATCGCTGGCTAGGCTAATGCTTTGGCATGATGCTCAGATTCAAACACAGATTGCAAAATCCTATTAATAATATAATATATTATATATATCCTATTAACTCTCTCATCTCTACCCATTTAAGTAGTTGCTGAAAATTATTTGAAGTTAAACACAGATTTGTGATGTCATGTGCGTTTCTTTAAGTCTGGAGTGTAGCTGTGGAATGCTAGCAAGCATGGGCTGCGTGGCCTTCTCGACTAGTCCAGCTGTGAGCAGCATTTGAAAGATTACCGTGATGGAATCCAGCCCCCAGCTGTGTTCTTAGAACCACTGTATATGTGTGTGTAGAGCAGCATATTATGGGCCATACAGCTCAGTGGATTCCCCAGTGACTACTCATACCCACGCATGACGTCCTAGGCAAAGAAGCAAATGCCTTTCATTTTTAGTAATGTTTCTAGCTGTCTAGACTTTGCACTGATGTGAAACGGTGCTCAACATAAACTGTAGGGCCAGGACGATACCAGTATCGTGATACTCATTATGAAACAAAACACCAAGCGGATTTAACTTCTTTAGGAAAACAGCCCTTATGTTGGAAACAAACATCATTATGTTGTCATCCAGAGTCACATTTATTTATTTGCAAAGCTATATCACACAATATTTTACATACAGCAGGTTTTTTAAAGGACCAAAGAGACCCTTTACTCAGTACTTTGTTGAAGCACCTTTGGCAGCGATTACAGCCTCGAGTCTTCTTAGGTATGACGCTACAAGCTTGGCACACCTGTATTTGGGGAGTTCCTCCCATTCTTCTCTGCAGATCCTCTCAAGCTCTGTCAGGTTGGATGGGGAGCGTCGCTACACAGCTATTTTCAGGTCTCTCCAGAGATGTTAGATAGGGTTCAAGTCCGGGCACTGGCTGGGTCAGTCAAGGACATTCAGAGACTTGTCCCGAAGCCACTCCTGCGTTGTCTTGGCTGTGTGCTTAGGGTCGTTGTCCTGTTGGAAGGTGAACCTCCGTCCCAGTCTGAGGTCCTGAGGTCTCTGGAGCAGGTTTTTATCAAGGATCTCTCTGTACTTTGCTCCGTTCATCTTTCCCTCGATCCTGACTAGTCTCCCAGTCCCACCACTGGAAAACATCCCTACAGCATGATGCTGCCACCACCATGCTTCACCATAGGGATGGTGCCAGGTCTCCTCCAGATGTGACGCTTGGCATTTAGGCCAAATAGTTCAATCTTGGTTTCATCAGACCAGAGAATCTTGTTTCTCCTGGTCTGAGAGTCCTTTAGGTGCCTTTTGGCAAACTCCAAGCGGGCTGTCATGTGCCTTTTACTGAGGAGTGGCTTCCATCTGGCCACTACCATAAAGGCCTGAGTGCTGCAGAGATGATTGTCCTTCTGGAAGGTTCTCCCGTCTCCACAGAGGAACTCTGGAGCTCTTTCAGAGTGACCATCGGGTTCTTGGTCACCTCCCTGACCAAGGCCCTTCTCCCCCGATTGCTTAGTTTGGCCGGGCCTTAGACTGGGGGGTGAGTCTCATAGCAAAGGGTCTGCATACTTATGTAAATAAGGTATTTCTGTTCTTTATTTTAATATATTTGCAAAAATGTCTAAAAACCTGTTTTCGCTTTGTCGTTATGGGGTATTGTGTGTAGATTGAGAAAAAATACATTTAATCAATTTTAGAATAAGGCTGTAATGTAACTGTGGAAAAGGTCAAGGGGTCTGAATACTTTCCAACTGCACTGTAGTGTAGCTTCGTATAGCTTGCATGATTTATGTTTACGTTAACTCATACAAATTTAGAATCTTAATTTGAGCCAGTCTCCTACTGCAGGAAAATAATCCTGCAGCACCAGGAAATGTGAATTATTATGTGAATTATAATTAATGTACATTTTTGTAGGGGTTGATACATTTTCCATTAAGGCAAATCAAGTCAGAATATTCAAAGTGGAAATTACAAACTTTTGACACCTTTTTAAAACTAAAATACACTACAAATGTTAATTTCCTGCGCTGCAGGAAAATTCTCAGCAACAAAAGAGTGATCAAATGAAGATGTTTGTACCATGTTGTGCTGCTACCATATTGTGCTGCTGCCATGTTGTTGTCATGTTGTGTTGCTACCATGCTGCGTTGTTGTCACGGTTTCGGCCGAGGCTGCTCCTCCTCCTTGTTCGGGCAGGTTTCGGCGGTCGTCGTCCCCGGAGTACTAGCTGCCACCGATCTATGTTTCATGTTCGTTTGGTTTTGTCTTGATGTTGTACACCTGTGTCTAGTTAGTCCTCGTTAGTGTCCTATTTAGTTCTCGTTGTGTGTGTTTGGTGTTGTGTGTGATTGCTCTTCTGTTTTGGTGTTCTGAGCTACGTACTTCCCTCCGTTGTTTGGAGAGGTTTTCGCACATGTTTGTGCGCCTTTTGTTTGACGCCTGTGTGCGCCGTTATTTCGCCTCCGGGCTTATTGTGCTCGTTTACTACGTGAATATTTCACTAAAGTCTTTTGGACTTAGCTTCTGCGTCCTGCGCTTGATTCCTGCACCACACCCACCTTCAGCACCCCTGACAGAATCACACACCTTTAATAATGGAATCAGCAGGAGCAACAATCACACCTGAGTCGCTGGAGGAGCATGTCCGCGGCCAGGATGACCAGCTACGACAACTGGGGACCGCTCTACAGGACGTCATCAACACCCTGCACCGATGGGAGTCCAGAGGGGTACCCACACCTCCACCTACCCTGCCACCCCATCGGCCGGTCCACCAGTCCCAGGTCCGGAACCCAGTGGGATTCGGCTCTCGCTCCCGAGGGCGTATGACGGAACAGCTGCCGGGTGTCAGGGGTTCCTCCTGCAGGTGGAGCTCTACCTGGCCACTGTACACCCGGTGCCCTCGGGACACGAGAGCGTTTCCGCCCTCATCTCCTGTCTCACGGGCAAGGCGTTGGAATGGGCCAACGCCGAGTGGAGGAGGAAGGACGCCACCACCATCTCCTACGCCGAGTTCTCCCGTCGCTTCAAGGCCGTGTTCGACCATCCACCTGAGGGCAAAGCGGCGGGGAGCGTCTAGTCCACCTGAGACAGGGGAGGAGGAGCGCACAGGCGTTCGCGCTGGAGTTCCGGACTCTAGCGGCAGACGCAGGGGTGGAATGAACGGGCCCTCATCGACCATTTTCGGCGTAGCCTACGGGAGGACGTTCAACGTGAGTTGGCCTGCAGGGATACCAATTTCACCTTCGACCAGTTGGTCGATATGTCCATCCGTCTGGACACCCTGCTGGCCACCCGTGGACGTCCCAGTGGGGTCCGTCCATTCCACCCTCCGGCACCTCCGAGCCGAGCCCTATGGAGCTCGGGGGTGCTGGCGCTAGAGGAAGGAGGAGGAGGAGCCCGAGGGGGCCTGTCCCCTGCACTAAGTGCGGTCGTGGAGGGCACACTGCGGCCAGGTGCTGGGGAGGGTTCCCCGAGGGAGGAGACAACAGGCCACGCACTGGGGAGCCCTCCCAGGTGAGTAGACGCCCCACTTACCCAGAGCTCTCTGTTGCGCACTTTTGTATACCTGTTTGTTTTCCACAGGTTGCACCTCATTCCCAGCATAAGGCGCTAGTAGATTCAGGCGCAGCTGGGAATTTTGTTGATCGGAAGTTTTGTTTAGATTTAGGGATCCCTCTCCTACCTGTTGACAAACCTTTTCCCGTTCATGCTTTAGATAGCCGCCCGTTGGGGTCGGGGTTGATTAGGGAAGTCACAGCGCCACTTAGGATGTGTGCGCAGAGGGGTCATGAAGAGACTATACAGTTGTATCTGATCGACTCTCCTGCGTACCCGGTGGTGCTGGGAATTCCCTGGTTAAGCACCCATAACCCTGCTATTTCGTGGCAACAGAGGGCTCTCAATGGGTGGTCTGCTCAGTGTGAGGGGCGATGTCTGGGTATTTCCGTAGGGGCGACTTCGGTGGAGAGTCCAAACCAAGTGCCCGCACTGCACATTCCGCCTGAATATGGGGATTTAGCTCTCGTGTTTAGTAAAGCTAGGGCGACGCAGTTGCCTCCTCATAGACAGGGGGATTGTGCGATTGATCTCCAGGCAGGAGCAGCGCTCCCACGGAGCCACGTGTATCCTTTGTCTCAAGAAGAGAGAAAAGCTATGGAAACTTACATAGCCGAATCTTTGAGACAGGGATACATACGGCCCTCCACTTCTCCCGCCTCCTCGAGCTTCTTTTTTGTGAAGAAAAAGGATGGAGGGTTGCGCCCGTGCATCGATTACCGTGGTCTCAATCAGATTACTGTGAAATACAGTTATCCACTCCCTCTGATTGCGACCATGACGGAGTCATTGCATGGAGCGCGGTTTTTCACAAAACTGGATCTCAGGAGCGCGTATAACTTGGTGCGCATTAGGGAGGGCTGACGAATGGAAAACAGCGTTTAGTACCACGTCAGGTCATTTCGAGTATCTCGTCATGCCATATGGGTTGATGAATGCTCCATCAGTCTTCCAATCCTTCGTAGATGACATTTTCCGGGATATGCAGGGGCAAGGGGTGGTCGTGTACATTGATGACATTCTAGTGTACTCGTCTACCTGAGCCGAGCATATAGCCCTGGTGCGT
Source organism: Coregonus clupeaformis (assembly GCF_020615455.1). NCBI lineage: Eukaryota > Metazoa > Chordata > Actinopteri > Salmoniformes > Salmonidae > Coregonus > Coregonus clupeaformis. Next base: position 17,025,867 of record NC_059192.1, on the reverse strand, counting down.
CGTGTATTGAGGAGGCTGTTGGAGCACGACCTATATGTCAAGGCAGAGAAATGTCTGTTTTTCCAGGAGTCGGTCTCCTTTTTGGGTTATCAGTTGTCCGCGTCAGGGTTGAGAATGGAGGTGGATCGTGTGTCCGCTGTGCGTAATTGGCAAACCCCAACCACTGTCAAAGAGGTGCAGCAGTTCTTGGGCTTTGCGAATTACTACCGGAGGTTTATCCGGGGTTTTGGACAGGTGGCAGCTCCCATCACGTCCCTTCTGAAAGGGGCTCCGGTGCGCCTGCAGTGGTCAGCTGATGCGGACAGGGCCTTTAGGAGACTGAAGGACCTGTTGATGTCGGCTCCGGTGCTGGCGCATCCGGACCCCGCATTACCCTTTCAGGTCGAGGTGGACGCGTCTGAGGCCGGTATAGAGGCCGTTCTCTCTCAACGGTCCGGCACGCCACCTAAACTCCGCCCCTGTGCTTTTTACTCTAAAAAGCTCAGCCCGGCGGAGCGTAATTATGACGTCGGGGACAGGGAGCTGTTAGCTGTAGTTCAGGCCCTTAAGGTGTGGAGGCATTGGCTTGAGGGGGCTCAACACCCTTTCCTCATTTTGACTGACCATCGGAACCTGGAGTACATCCGGGCAGCGAGGAGACTGAACCCTCGCCAGGCTCGATGGAGTATGTTTCTCACCAGGTTCGTATTTAAAATCACGTACATCCCTGGGTCCCAGAATGGTAAGGCAGATGCGCTGTCCAGCGGTATGACACGGAGGAGAGGTCCGTTGAGCCTACCCCCATACTACCGGAGTCTTGTCTTGTGGCACCGGGGGTGTGGGAGGCCGAATCGAGCGAAGCGTTGCGTGCACCGACCCCAGCCCTCCACAGTGTCCTGAGGGTCGGAAGTACGTTCCGCTCGAGATTCGGGATCGACTCATTTACTGGGCTCACACGTCACCCTCCTCTGGACATCCGGGTATTGGCCGGACAGTGCATTGTCTTAGCACTAAATACTGGTGGCCCACGTTAGCCAGGGATGTGAGGGTTTATGTCTCCTCCTGCTCGGTGTGCGCCCAGTGTAAGGCGCCCAGACACCTGCCCAGGGGTAAGTTACAACCCCTGCCCGTTCCACAACGACCATGGTCCCACCTCTCGGTGGATTTTGTGACAGACCTTCCCCTCTCTCAGGGGAATACCACCATCCTGGTCGTTGTGGACCGGTTCTCTAAGGCCTGTCGTCTTCTCCCTATGTCGGGTCTTCCTACTGCCCTACAAACCGCAGAGGCCCTATTTACCCACGTCTTCCGGCATTACGGGTACCCGAGGATATAGTGTCTGATCGAGGCCCCCAGTTTACCTCCCGAGTATGGAGAGCGTTCATAGAGTGTTTGGGGGTCTCGGTGAGCCTTACCTCAGGGTACCACCCGGAGAGTAACGGGCAGGTAGAACGAGTCAACCAGGATGTGGGTAGGTTTCTGAGGTCGTATTGCCAGGACCGGCCTGAGGAGTGGGCTCGGTACATTCCCTGGGCCGAGATGGCCCAGAACTCTCTCCGCCACTCCTCTACCAACCTAACCCCCTTCCAATGTGTGTTAGGTTACCAGCCGGTTCTGGCACCTTGGCAGCAGAGCCAGATCGAGGCCCCTGCGGTGGATGATTGGATGAGGCGCTCGGAGGAGACGTGGAACGCTGCACACGTCCACCTGCAGCGGGCCATCCGTCGTCACAAGGCGAGCGCCGATCTCCACCGCAGTGAGGGGCCGGTGTACGCACCCGGAGATCGAGTCTGGCTCTCTACCAGAAACCTACCCCTCCGCCTGCCCTGCCGGAAGCTGGGTCGGCGGTTTGTGGGGCCTTTTAAAGTCCTGAGAAGATTGAACGAGGTGTGTTATAGGTTACATCTGCCTGTTGAATATAAGAATATTAACCCCTCGTTCCATGTGTCTCTTCTCAGGCCGGTGGTAGCTGGTCCACTCCAGGAAGGTGAGATAGGAGAGACTCCTCCGCCCCCACTGGACATCGAGGGGGCTCCGGCGTACACCGTTCGGTCCATCTTGGACTCAAGACGCCGGATGGGGGGTCTCCAGTATCTCGTGGAGTGGGAGGGTACGGCCCGGAGGAGCGGTGCTGGGTGCCGCGGAGGGACATCCTAGACCCATCTCTCCTGTCGGAGTTCCACCGGGACCATCCCGCGCGCCCTGCTCCGCGTCCTCCTGGTCGTCCCCGAGGCCGGGGTCGGCGCACGGCTGGAGCCGCGCGTCAAGGGGGGGGGTACTGTCACGGTTTCGGCCGAGGCTGCTCCTCCTCCTTGTTCGGGCAGGTTTCGGCGGTCGTCGTCCCCGGAGTACTAGCTGCCACCGATCTATGTTTCATGTTCGTTTGGTTTTGTGTTGATGTTGTACACCTGTGTCTAGTTAGTCCTCGTTAGTGTCCTATTTAGTTCTCGTTGTGTGTTTTTGGTGTTGTGTGTGATTGCTCTTCTGTTTTGGTGTTCTGAGCTACGTACTTCCCTCCGTTGTTTGGAGAGGTTTTCGCACATGTTTGTGCGCCTTTTGTTTGACGCCTGTGTGCGCCGTTATTTCGCCTCCGGGCTTATTGTGCTCATTTACTACGTGAATATTTCACTAAAGTCTTTTGGACTTAGCTTCTGCGTCCTGCGCTTGATTCCTGCACCACACCCACCTTCAGCACCCCTGACAGTTGTCTTGCGTTGCTGCCATGCTATGTTGTTGTCTTAGGTCTCTCTTGTCGTGATGTGTGTTTTGTCCTATATTTTAATTTTATTTTTAATCCCGTCCCTGCAGTAGGCCTTTTGGTAGGCCGTCATTGTAAATATTGTTCTTAACTGACTTGCCTAGTTAAATAAAATAAATAAATAAATACATCTGTAATGAATGGTCGTCACTACAAAGTCATAAACCCCTCCTATTTCTACAATTTATCATCTAAAATGTTGATTTTAAACCTAACCATAACCACACTGCTAACCTTATGCCTGACCTTAAATTAAGACCAAAAATCTTATTGAATGAATATTTACAATATAGACAATTTTGACTGTAGCTCTGGCTAGTGGGAACTGTATTTGAATGGATGAAATTGTAATGGGGCCAAATGGTAATACGTTGGTGGTAAGACACTTCTCCCGAACACACACTGGGGCCCTTAAAGGCCATTTCCTATAGTGACCCAAGGTGTGAGTTTTGGGCCTTTTGTTATTAGAAGAGTACACACTGAGTTATTTTATCCTGAGTATGAATGTTTTCTAATGATGGTTCACATCAAACGTATTCCATTCCATTCCCCCTCTAGTGTAGCAGTCGTATTTCATTACCCCTCCCATGTAGCAGTCGTATTCCATTCCCCCTCTAGTGTAGCAGTCGTATTCCATTCCCCCTCTAGTGTAGCAGTCGTATTCCATTCCCCCTCTAGTGTAGCAGTCGTATTCCATTCCCCCTCTAGTGTAGCAGTCGTATTCCATTCCCCCTCTAGTGTAGCAGTCGTATTCCATTCCCCCTCTAGTGTAGCAGTCGTATTCCATTCCCCCTCTAGTGTAGCAGTCGTATTCCATTCCCCCTCTAGTGTAGCAGTCGTATTCCATTCCCCCTCTAGTGTAGCAGTCGTATTCTGGTGTTGTTTTCCCATGTATGAGCCCAACAGGGGCTGAGACTGAGACATAGGCTGCGTCCCATATGGCAGTGGTTCTGAACCCTCTCCTCTGGGACCCCCAAGCCGTTCCATGTATTTGATCTATTCCACAGCTAACACACCTGATTCAACTTGTCAACTAATCATCAAGCCCTTGACTAGGTGAATCAGGTGAGCTAGTTCAGGGCTACAACAAAATTGTGAAATGTCTGGTGGTCCCCGAGGAGAGGTTTAAGAGCCGCTGCCAAATGGCACCCTTTTCTCTACAAGTGCAATACTTTTATTATTATTCATTACTTCCTGCCAAGGCAGCAGCTACTCTTCCTGGGGTTTATTATGGATCCCCATTAGTTCCTGCCAAGGCAGCAGCTACTCTTCCTGGGGTTTATTATGGATCCCCATTAGTTCCTGCCAAGGCAGCAGCTACTCTTCCTGGGGTTTATTATGGATCCTCATTACTTCCTGCCAAGGCAGCAGCTACTCTTCCTGGGGTTTATTATGGATCCCCATTACTTCCTGCCAAGGCAGCAGCTACTCTTCCTGGGGTTTATTATGGATCCCCATTAGTTCCTGCCAAGGCAGCAGCTACTCTTCCTGGGGTTTATTATGGATCCCCATTACTTCCTGACAAGGCAGCAGCTACTCTTCCTGGGGTTTATTATGGATCCCCATTACTTCCTGCCAAGGCAGCAGCTACTCTTCCTGGGGTTTATTATGGATCCCCATTAGTTCCTGCCAAGGCAGCAGCTACTCTTCCTGGGGTCCAAACATATTAAGGCGCTTACATTACATATAAAACAAAATATAAAACACTACATCATATAACATTATTACACTACTACATATCTACAATACAAAATGTATAATACCACCATACAACAATATTACAATGTACGTGTGTGTGTGTAGAGTGCATGTGTGTGCTAGCGTGTGTGTGTGTGTGTGTGTGTGTGTGTGTGTGTCTCTTCACAGTCCCCGCTGTTCCATAAGGTGTATTTTTACCTGTTTTATAAGTCTGATTCTACTACTTGCATCAGTTACCTAATGTGGAATAGGGTTCAATGTAGTCATGGTTCTATGTAGTACTGTGCGCCTCCCATAGTCTGTTCTGGACTTGGGGATTGTGAAGAGTCCTCTGGTGGCATGTCTTGTGGGGTATGCATGGGTGTCCGAGCTGTGTGCTAGTAGTTTAAACAGACACCTTGGTGCATTCATCTTGTCAACACTTTTTACAAAAACGAGTAGTGATGAAGTCAATCTCTCTTCCACTTTGAGCCATGAGAGATTGACATGCATGTCATTAATGTTAGCTCCCCGTGTACATTTAAGGGCCAGCCGTGCTGCCCTGTTCTGAGCCAATTGTAATTTTCCTAAGTCCTTCTTTGTGGCACCTGACCACACTACTGAACAGTAGTCCAGGTGCGACAAAACTAGGGCCTGTAGGACCTGCCTTGTTGAGAGTGCTGTTAAGGAGGCAGAGTAGCACTTTATTATGGACAGACTTCTCCCCATCTTAGCTACTGTTGTATCAACATGTTTTGACCGTGACAGTTTAAATTCCAGGGTTACTCCAAGCAGTTTAGTCACCTCAACTTGCTCAATTTCCACATTATTCATTACAAGATTTAGTTGAGGTTTAGGGTTTAGTGAATGATTTGTCCCAAATACAAGGCTTTTAGTTTTTGAAATATTTAGGACTAACTTATTCCTTGCCACCCATTCTGAAACTAACTGCAGCTCTTTGTTAAGGGTTGCAGTCATTTCAGTTGCTGTAGTAGCTGACATGTATAGTGTTGAGTCAACTGCATACATAGACACACTGGCTATACTCAGTGGCATGTCATTAGTGAAGGGGTATGTGTGTGTATGAGTCCTAGTCAAAACTAGTGGACTATATATAGTGAATAGGGCTCCATTTGGGACGGAGAGAGCTCTAAGGCAGGCAGCCAGGGTGAATCCGTTAATAAAAGGTGGTGTCACCCTGGATGGGATAAGGGCCTTACAGACAGATAGGACGTTAGCTAGCTGGGCAGCCAGGCATTACTGAGGCCTGAGGTCGCCATGGAGACGTGGCCAGAGAACTAGCTAAGGGCAGGGTGGGACACGTGATGAGTCTGGACTGTAGTCCAGGACAGGGCACTCTGTTGTTGATCCATGCTGCCAAGTCTCCCTGGTGGGCTGCTGCCTCCTGGCCTGGTAAGCATGGACATGGGCACTGTGTCAGTGTAGGCTATTGCCAGGTAGTGTATTTAACTGCTGTAATGTTGATAGTGACATATTATCCATTAGGAGTAATTCCTTGCTTTTGCTTTTTCAGCCTTATTGAAAATGTCAAGGTATATAATCTAACAGTAGGATTGGCAAGCAACGTGTTGTTATTTTAAAGTGTTATGATTATATAAGTGGGTTGGTATACTGCAGGAGAGCACAGCCAAGGACATACAGTGCATTCAGAAAGTATTCATACCCCTTGACTTATTCCACATGTTGTTGTGTTACAGCCTGAATTCAACATGGATTAAATTATGTTTTTCTCTCACCCATCTACACACAATACCCCATAATGACAAAGTGAAAACTTCTTTTTAGAAATGTTAGCAAATGTATTGAAAATTAAATACAGAAATATCTAATTTACATAAGTATTCACACCCCTGAGTCAATCAATACTTTGTAGAATAACCTTTGACAGTGATTACAGCTTTGAGTCGTCTTGGATATGTCTGTATCAGCTTTGCACATCTGGATTTGGGGATTTTCTCCCATTCTTCCTTGCAGATTTTCTCAACCTCTGTGAAGTTAGATGGGGAGCGGTGGTGAACAGCAATCTTCAAGTCTTTCCTCAGATTTCCAATGGGATTCATGTCTGGGCTTTGGATGGGCCACTCAAGGACTTTCACATTCTTGTTCTGCAGCCATTCCAGCATTACTTTGGCTGTATGCTTGGAGTCATTGTCCTATTGGAACGTAAATCTTCGCCCCCAGTCTAAGGTCGTTTGCGCTCTGAAGCAGGTTATCGTCAAGGATTTGCATGTATTTGGCTCCATTCATTGTTCCGTCTATCCTTACCAGTCTCCCAGTCACTGCCGCTGAAAAGCATCCCCATAGCATGATGCTGCCACCACCATGCTTCACGATAGGGATGTTGTTAGACAGGTAATGAGCTGTGCCTGGTTGTTTTCAGCCAAAGCGTTAAATGTTTGTCTCATCAGACCACAGAATATTTTGGCTGATGGTCTCAGAGACTTTCACATGCCTTTTTGTAAACTCCAGGCGAGCTGTCGTGCATTTTTCTCAGGATTGGCTTCCGTCTGGCCACTCTCCCATAAAGTCCAGATTGGTGAAGCACTGTAGAGACTGTTGTCCTTCTGGCAGGTTCTCCCATCTCAGCCAATGAACTCTGTAGTTCTGTCAGAGTGGTCATTGCATTCTTTGTCACCTCCCTTGCCCAATTGCTCAGTTTGGTCAGATGGTCAGCTCTAGGCAGAGTCTGGATAGTTCAATATTTTTTCAATTTCCCAATGGTGGAGACCACTGTGCTCTTGGAAACTTTAAACACTCTTGAAATATTTTTATGCCCTTCCCCAGATATATGCCTCATCAGAATTCTATCTCAGAGATCTATGGACAGTTCCTTGGACTTCATGGTATAGTTTCTGCTCCGACATGCACTGTCAATTGTGGGTGTGTTTTCTTTCTAAATCATGTCCAAACAATTGAATTGGCCACAGATGGACTCCAATCAAGTTGTAGTAACATCTCAAGGATTATCTAAATAAATTGAATGCACCTGAGCTCAATTTGGAGTGTCATAGCAAAGGGGTGTGAATACTTATGTAAATTAGATAATATTGGTCATGTAGTGTATGTGGACACTAAACTCATTAAACATCTCCTTCCAAAATCATGGGCATTAATATGGAGTTGGTCCCCCCTTTGCTGTTATAACAGCCTCCACTCTTCTGGGAAGGCTTTCCACTAGATGTTGGATTTTTTATTTTTTTTATTTTAATTTGGGGGGGGTAGATCAGCTTAATCTTGCAGATAGATTGTAACTTCCATCAATGTAATTGTCTGCATCACTTCCAATCCCCCATGTTTTTTATATATATACTCCCCTTTATTACTTTTCAACCCCGCCATCCTTTCCCTACTTGGGGTAAATTAGTGAACAACAATGCTTAGGCCTCTACTTCCAGCTTATACTTACTATCTACATTTTATGGACACAGTCAATTTTACAATAATTATATTTTGTTTGTTTTTTCTTCTGAACTTCTTCTACTCTCCGATCATTTTCATGATGTCCATCCGGTTTGCTTCTATATGTTGGAACATTGCTGCGGGGACTTGCTTCCATTCAGCCACAAAAGCGTTAGTGAGGTCGGGCACTGATGTTGGGAGATTAGGCCTGGCTCGCAGTCTGCGTTTCAATTAATCCCAAAGGTGTTAGATGGGGTTGAGGTCAGGGCTCTGTGCAGGCCAGTCAAGTTCTTCCACCCCGATCTCGACAAACCATTGTCATGCTGGAACAGGAAAGGGCCTTCCTCAAACTTTTGCCACAAAGTTGGAAGCACAGAATCGTCTAGAATGTCATTGTATTTCCCTTCACTGGAACTAAGGGGCCTAGCCCGAACCATGAAAACCAGCCCCAGACCGTTATTCTTCCTCCACCAAACTTTACAGTTGGCACTATGCATTGGGGCAGGTAGCATTCTCCTGGCATCCGCCAAACCCAGATTCGTCCATACAGTTGACCGGGGCAGCTCTAGCAGGGCAGAAATTTGACGAACTGACTTGTTGGAAAGGTGTCATCCTGTGACTGTGCCACGTTGAAGGTCACTGAGCTCTTCAGTAAGTCCATTCTACTACCAATGTTTGTCTATGGAGATTGCATGGCGGTGTGCTTGATTTTATACACCTGTCAACAATGGGTGTGGCTGAAATAACCAAATCCACTAATTTGAAGGAGTGTCCACATACCTTTTGTATATGTAGTGTATTTCTGTATTTAATTTGTCATTATGGGGTATTGTGTGTATATGGGTGATCTTTTTTATTTTATTTAATCAATTTTGAATTCAGGTATGAATACATTCTGAAGGCACTGTAGGCCTGCACATTGAATGAGATCGACAGGCTGGCATATAGAGAAGAAGCTGACAGGCTGGAATATAGAGAAAAGCCGACAGGCTGGCATATAGAGAAGAAGCTGACAGGCTGGCATATAGAGAAGAAGCCGACAGGCTGGCATATAGAGAAGAAGCTGACAGGCTGGCATATAGAGAAGAAGCCGACAGGCTGGCATATAGAGAAGAAGCCGACAGGCTGGCATATAGAGAAGAAGCCGACAGGCTGGCATATAGAGAAGAAGCTGACAGGCTGGCATATAGAGAAGAAGCTGACAGGCTGGCATATAGAGAAGAAGCTGACAGGCTGGCATATAGAGAAGAAGCCGACAGGCTGGCATATAGAGAAGAAGCCGACAGGCTGGCATATAGAGAAGAAGCTGACAGGCTGGCATATAGAGAAGAAGGCGACAGGCTGGCATATAGAGAAGAAGCTGACAGGCTGGCATATAGAGAAGAAGCTGACAGGCTGGCATATAGAGAAGAAGCTGACAGGCTGGCATATAGAGAAGAAGCTGACAGGCTGGCATATAGAGAAGAAGCTGACAGGCTGGCATATAGAGAAGAAGCCGACAGGCTGGCATATAGAGAAGAAGCCGACAGGCTGGCATATAGAGAAGAAGCCGACAGGCTGGCATATAGAGAAGAAGCTGACAGGCTGGCATATAGAGAAGAAGCTGACAGGCTGGCATATAGAGAAGAAGCTGACAGGCTGGCATATAGAGAAGAAGCTGACAGGCTGGCAGACTGGCTGGAGGATTGTGGTCTCATGCATAGTGAGTTGTGTAATAATGTATCAGGATAATAATAGGTAATGACGGATCACCCTGCAGTAAAGGAAGCTAGGCCTACTTAAAGTACTTCCTTAGCTACAACAGCGCAATGTGAGGTTGCACAATTGTGTCCCTTGAAAGCGGTGATGGCTGAGCTAATTTGTTTGGTTGTTTTGGAGCAGTTTGCACTTCATAATGGCTAGTGTTTTAGTTGTTTGTCAAAAGGTGAAGACGGAAAATTCCATAATAGAGTTTGTATTAAGTTTCTACTTCTCCAAACCTCTTGTGCAGTCATTCATGCTCAGTTTTATTATCATTGCTCATACAATTGTCCTTGTGTTTGTCTAAATGGGAATTCTTTGTTGAGGGGGTAAAACCTCTCCCCACACACTAACAATCCTTATGACTGAGGACAGATTTTATGAAGGTATTGAATAAAGAGGTTAAACCACAGTAGGCAGACAAGAAGATTATTGAATTGTCCTTAGGGTCGTTCTGTCCTTTGAAAGGAGAAGAACTGGGTTAACGTATCATATTTCAAAATCCCCTCTGTTCTCTTTGCTGCTACAGTTACCTTTTCAGTTGAATGGGCCCTTGTTTCGAGGGTGACGTTGCTTTGGAATATTGTTGCCTGAGGCCCCATTCATCCAGAGGGTATGAATACACAGAGACTAGAGGGTGTGTCTGTGTCGTGTGAGTGTGTGTGTGCACGCGTGCGCTCTGGTTTTAAAACACAAGCAAATGATTGGATGGCGCCTAGCAGCCACAATTGAAACCCTTGTTGACATCACCTAGGCCTACTGGGGCTGCTGGCATACCTGGGGGCAGTTCAACTGCCAACTTTGCCTCTGTCCACTCCACACCATTATGTTTTGAGATTGTATTTCATTGCGGGGTCAATGGTGACACAAAGACAGATTGGCCTAGGTAAGTGGACACTCTTGAAACGGCCCATGTCATCAGCTTCTGAAACGGCCCATATCATATTCTAAAACGGCCTATGTCATCAGCTTCTGAAATGGCCTATGTCATCAGCTTCTGAAACGGCCCATATCATATTCTAAAACGGCCTATGTCATCAGCTTCTGAAACAGCCTATGTCATCAGCTTCTGAAACGGCCTATGTCATCAGCTTCTGAAACGGCCCATATCATCTTCTAAAACGGCCCATGTCATCAGCTTCTGAAACGGCCCATATCGTCAGGCTTATTGAATCATAGGTCAATATGCTGCCAGGTTGCAGATCAAAGTGTCTGCTGTGAAATCCAGAGCATGTAAGCAGTAAATGATATCTTTGTTGCAGTGCTGTAGACTTATCAGGGCCCCTGACTCTAATTACAACTTAAGTTCTGAACACTGATCAGTCTCACCATGCTTTCAGTGTTGCAGTAATACAAGTGAACGGTGACCATATGGACCATATGTAGCTTAATGGAGTGGATGTAGGAAGGCTCTGATGGGGGTGAGATTTAGGTCAGTATTTACACAGAAAGCAGTACCTGCAGAAAAATGGCTGTGTGAAGAGAGAGAGAGAGAGAGAGAGAGAAGAGAGAGAGAGAGAGAGAGAGAGAGAGAGAGAGAGAGAGAGAGAGAGAGAGAGAGAGAGAGAGAGAGAGAGAGAGAGAGAGAGAGAGAGAGAGAGAGAGAGAGAGAGAGAGAGAGAGAGAGAGAGAGAGAGAGATCTGCTCCAGTCACAATCCTCTCCAACTGATTCATATTCTGGCTGCCGCTTTTAAACAATATTTCTACAGTTATGGGAACTTGGAAGTTCTATTAAAGACAAGTGAATGCATGAAAAATGTATTCCGATGACTTGTGTGTTTCCCCTCTTTTAAAAAAGTACTTTTAGTCCAGGCTGAGTTCCAGTTAAGTGAGAAATAACTGAAGTACCCACCCCCTCTACTTCATTCCAGAATACCTCAAAGCCCCGGCCTGGCAACAAAAGTTTCCACATTTGAGGCAGAGCGGCATAGAAGAAGAAAGTTGTCTTGATTCTGGCCTCAGACGTAGTCAGCAGCTATTGGAAATAGATTATGTTTACTGTCATGTGCTCCTTCTTCAAAGGAATAAAATGACAAAGCTACTCTGTGTTATAGTTAGATCCTCAAAGTTGGCATGGAAACTGAGTTGGTTTGCATGGTTCTTGCAATGTGGTTTTAATGTGTCCTCTGTTCTGTTTTTCCCTTAGGCTGATTTGTGGATTATCTAGACCAGAACTCAACGTAGCTGTAGCTGTTTGAAGGACCATGGCTGTGTACTCTAGAGACCTGGATCAAGCCTTGCCTTGACAACACTGTTTACAGTTAAACGTGAGAAAGACACAAACATCACATAACTCTCAGCACCAATCAGGTGTTTCTGGTCCTGTGGCACATTAAATCACAGACTTCATTAGATATCACCATGCCAATTCTCAAGCAGCTAACCTCGAACCAGTCCAAGCGTCGCTCCCGGGCCGACCTGACTGCAGAGATGATCAGCGCCCCTCTGGGGGACTTCAGACACACCATGCATGTGGGTCGTGGCGGGGATGCCTTTGGGGACACCTCGTTCCTCAGTACCCGGTCTGGGGAGCCCCCTAAAGAACCAGTTCCAGAGGTCCAGCAGAGCTCCCCTGGACCTGTCCCCAAACCAGGCCTGCTGTCCCGAACCTTCAGGAGCAGCAAGCGCTCCCAGTCGGTGAACCGTGGCGACATGTATGAGAACAACTCGTTGGCACCCCCTGGTGGCTCGCCAAACTTTGTGAAGAACGCCATCTCCCTGCCCTACCTCAATGACGAGGACGTGGGCAGGAAGGGCGGCGGTCAACGGATGCCCAAGAGCGTCTCCTCGAGCCCTCTGAAGAAGCTGCCCGAGGTCGATGGAATCAGCAAACCGGTCAACGGTGCCTCGGCCATGGCGATGCTGGACCTGGAGTTTGACGAGCGTAACTTTGGCGAACTGACTGACCTGCCGCCATCACATCCTCGGGGTGGCGGGATGAAGCACGCGGAGTCCATCATGTCATTCCACATTGACCTGGGACCCTCCATGCTGGGGGACATCCTCAGCGTCATGGAAAAGAAGGGCTGGGATGAGGACGACTTGGGGTACGAGGAGGGGAAGGGCAGCGAGGGCCGCGGGTCACCCCCTTTCAGCCCTCCCACCACGGAGGATGAGATCGAGGACCAGGTGGATCTACAGCCGGCAGTCAGGCCCCCACCCGCCTATCCTCAGCAGAAGATGATGAAGATCATGACCGACCCCCCATACACCCCTCCCACGAACTACCACCCCCACAGCCACCTGGACAGCTGCTCCGTGTCCTCCTCCGGCTCCGCCGCTCTTGAGGAGAAACCACTCCACCACCTGCAGGAGGGGGACACGGACAGCGCCAAGTACAGCTCTCCAGGGGCTGGGGGGGAGGACGACAAAGACTTCTCCTTCATGGACGAGGATGATGATGAGATCAGGGTGTAAAACAGAACAGGGCTGTAACATCACCACCACAGAACGAGTTTTGAAGCTATAATAAGCCTGGGAGGGGTAGGGAGCACCATACAAATCCCTAAATTTTTTCATATGGATATATCCTGAGAACCTCTATACGGGGACACCCTGTTCTGCTATACCTCCTGGATGAGGAATACGCACACACACCATCTGTTATTGAACCTTATTTACTCCAGTGTGTGTGTGTGTGTTCCACAGTTTAATGGAAATAAAAATGCCTGTCCCATGAGTCCTTTTCTCCAGCCCATTACAGAATTGCAGTGTCGACCACTAACTCTCTCTCTCACACACACACACACTGCAACTCTGAGACACCAGTTATTGGTGTGAGGGATTCTTTTTGTAGAACTATGATCTGTCGTTATGATGATCTAATCCCACAGTTCCAATGTCATTAAAGTGTGTTTCTCCTTATAAGGGGATCAATGATCTCAACCCTCATATCCACTCATTGACAGAGGTCACAGAGGTCGAAGCGTGAACTGTTGATCACCCAGAGGGAGGTGTGAGGGTCATGTGAGGTCACGGACTGAACTGTATATTTCCCACACTGCTTTGGAGGAAGGAAGAGGGAAAGGATGTTAAATGTATCCCAGCATCCTTTGGAGCCTTGAATGGATTGTATGTGTGTGTGTGTGTGTGTGTGTGTGTTGAGTGAGGTGAGATGCAGTTAAAATATTGGTTTGATAATGTTCAGAAGGTTAAAGATGGCTTCTTCAATGTTTACTACATACAGAATGGATAAAATGGTCTTCAGGTTCTTAATCAATGTCACAACTTGGTTGTTCATTATTTACATTTCAGTCATTTAGCAAACGCTCTTATCCAGAGCGACTTACAGTTAGTGAGTGCATAAATTTTTCATACTGGCCCCCGTGGGAATCGAACCCACAACCCTGGCCTTGCAAAATACCATGCTCTACCAACTGAGCTACACAGGGCCCTATTCCAACCATTAGTCAGCTTTATTGTCCTGTTCACCATACATACTCTATACAGCCAACACACTGAAGTCCTAAATGATCCAACAGTTAGCTTGTTTGATTTGTTATCTAGTAACTACTTCTAATAAGGGGCAGATCATACTAGTTGTATTTGCACTGTTTTAAGTCACCATCATTTTGATTGGAGGGAATTTTGTTAAAGGTTGGATTTTGGTGATCTTCTTTAGTTGTTCTAAGCCTAACTTACTAGCCTACTCAGTGAGCCAACTTAGGCCTTAGCTTTGGAGTTGATTAGGTTTGGGTTTGGCAATGAGTCTGTGGCACTTTAGCTCAGATCAATGGACTCAGCAGAAACATAGAAACCCTGATCTCAGTCATATCTCCCCTACTAGCACTGCCAAGGTGTAGCAACACAGCTCCCTCCCTAAAACACTAACTATTGTACATAAAGAATCTTTGTTTTGTTTCCATGTAAATGTTTTGATTTACTTTACTTATTAAGGACAAAAAATGAACATTTGGAAAATAAATGATGGCCTTTTTGTAGAAGCTTTCATGTCCAGTAACGCTTTTATTCTACAAATGTTTATAAACTAAAAAAGGACATAACTCACAGGAGCAGAGAAGGTGGTTGTGAACATGAGTAGTGACCGTACAGGTTAGGAGAAAGAGAGGAGTCTGAAGGGAGGAGGGTATCAGTAATAGGATAACATTATTGATAAGTGACAATGTTACCCTCCTCTCTCCATTGTGCCATACAGACCTGGCTACTGTAGGAGCAGATTTAATCAGCACACCCTCTGGCTTTCCTCCACCCTCTTATTCATAAACATAGTTGGCTGATTGGTCGGTAACCAAACCAACGACTCATACATTCATGAGTCACATGTTTGGGAAAGGAAATGGCAGGTGCGCCTGTTCCCTTTAGTTTCCTCCTACAGTGTTTGTGTCCCAAATGGCACCCAGCACCCATAGTGCTCTGGTCAAAAGTAGTGCACTATATAGGGAATAGGGTGCCATTTGGGATGAATACAGCGTGACTATACAGTGAGGGGAAAAAGTATTTGATCCCCTGCTGATTTTGTACTTTTGCCCACTGACAAAGAAATGATCAGTCTATAATTTTAATGGTAGGTTTATTTGAACAGTGAGAGACAGAATAACAACAACAAAATCCAGAAAAACGCATGTCAAAAATGTTATAAATTGATTTACATTTTAATGAGGGAAATAAGTATTTGACCCCCTCTCAATCAGAAATATTTCTGGCTCCCAGGTGTCTTTTATACAGGTAACAAGCTGAGATTAGGAGCACACTCTTAAAGGGAGTGCTCCTAATCTCAGTTTGTTACCTGTATAAAAGACACCTGTCCACAGAAGCAATCAATCAATCAGATTCAAAACTCTCCACCATGGCCAAGACTAAAGAGCTCTCCAAGGATGTCAGGGACAAGATTGTAGACCTACACAAGGCTGGAATGGGCTACAAGACCATCGCCAAGCAGCTTGGTGAGGAGGTGACAACAGTTGGTGCGATTATTCGCAAATGGAAGAAACACAAAAGAACTGTCAATCTCCCTCGGCCTGGGGCTCCATGCAAGATCTCACCTCGTGGAGTTGCAATGATCATGAGAACGGTGAGGAATCAGCCCAGAACTACACGGGAGGATCTTGTCAATGATCTCAAGGCAGCTGGGACCATAGTCACCAAGAAAACAATTGGTAACACACTACGCCGTGAAGGACTGAAATACTGCAGCGCCCGCAAGGTCCCCCTGCTCAAGAAAACACATATACATGCCCGTCTGAAGTTTGCCAATGAACATCTGAATGATTCAGAGGAGAACTGGGTGAAAGTTTTGTGGTCAGATGAGACCAAAATGGAGCTCAACTCAACTCGCCGTGTTTGGAGGAAGAGGAATGCTGCCTATGACCCCAAGAACACCATCCCCACCGTCAAACATAGAGGTGGAAACATTATGCTTTGGGGGTGTTTTTCTGCTAAGGGGACAGGACAACTTCACCGCATCAAAGGGATGATGGACGGGGCCATGTACCGTCAAATCTTGGGTGAGAACCTCCTTCCCTCAGCCAGGGCATTGAAAATGGGTCGTGGATGGGTATCCCAGCATGACAATGACCCAAAACACACGGCCAAGGCAACAAAGGAGTGGTTCAAGAAGAAGCACATTAAGGTCCTGGAGTGGCCTAGCCAGTCTCCAGGCCTTAATCCCATAGAAAATCTGTGGAGGGAGCTGAAGGTTCGAGTTGTTAAACGTCAGCCTCGAAACCTTAATGACTTGGAGAAGATCTGCAAAGAGGAGTGGGACAAAATCCCTCCTGAGATGTGTGCAAACCTGGTGGCCAACTACAAGAAACGTCTGACCTCTGTGATTGCCAACAAGGGTTTTGCCACCAAGTACTAAGTCATGTTTTGCAGAGGGGTCAAATACTTATTTCCCTCATTAAAATGCAAATCAATTTATAACATTTTTGACATGTGTTTTTCTGTATTTTTTTGTTGTTATTCTGTCTCTAGCTGTTCAAATAAACCTACCATTAAAATTATAGACTGATCATGTCTTTGTCAGTGGGCAAACGTACAAAATCAGCAGGGGATCAAATACTTTTTTCCCTCACTGTAGGTCCCCCCTCCCTCACATTCATTCATTTGGTCCGATTATAATATCATCTGTTAGGGTAAAGCAGGAAGTCCCTGCTCACTCCTTCCCGGATCCCTGAGTATTGTCGCGTTCACAACAACTGGGAACTTGGAAATATCTGACTTCAGTGCGTTCAAGACAACTGGGAACTAGCTCCGACTGAGAAAATAATTTTGAACAGTCATCCAACTCGGAATTCAATGTCGGAAACTCAGGCATCTTTCTAAAACTCAAGACTTTCCGACCTGGAGATCACTGACCTCATGATTTGACCTAGTTTTTTCCCGAGTTCCCAGTTATCTTCAGCACCATAATCTATTGACTTTATGCTCCTATGTGAGAGAAAATTACATTTGTGCCATATGTGACACTGGAGAGCACTGTTTTTGTTCCCTGTTATGGTGTTGTTTGGTTGGTGGAGGCGGGAGCACATTATCCAATGGTATTAGGTGAGGGGAGGAGCATAATGCCAGGCAGGATGTGACATCACTCAGCCATAAGATCATGCTATGTATGTCAGAGTTCCATATGTACATGTCTGTATTAAAGAGAGATCAAAACAACCAGGTGGAAATGTGCCAAGTATGTATGTAATAATCCTGTCATCCTCTGACATGTCATATTGGTTCTTGATGTTTGAAGGAAACATTTATGTGCTACAGCAGTACAGGCTACTTAAATATCAGGCCTCTCACACTGTTCATTTGTAAATGGGCCAAATTTGGAATTGCTTTGTTATGT
Organism: Coregonus clupeaformis; assembly: GCF_020615455.1. Lineage (NCBI taxonomy): Eukaryota > Metazoa > Chordata > Actinopteri > Salmoniformes > Salmonidae > Coregonus > Coregonus clupeaformis. The sequence goes on along the minus strand of NC_059192.1, from coordinate 17,008,494 downwards.
TATTATTGTTTTAAACTCAGTTGCTTGTTCCATTGTTGTAGAATCTGTCTATGGAAAGTGGGTTAAACTGCTGCAATCCCTTAGCTGTTCTTCACCAAGGCCGGGACACTTTATAAAGAACCTTAATTTTCTATCAAAACACTCATATCTGTCCACCACCATTTTATTTACTACTGAAGTGAAGTAGATAAATACTAATAGTGCCATCCATGAAAAACAGTGACTATTGCTATGTTTGTTATAGGCATTATGGCATAGTGACGCTAATGTAAGTGGGTTTTAACCACAAGCAGATTTCAGTGCCCTGGCCTGATGCCTGTGGTGGGGAGAATGGTACAAGGGGAAAGGATTGTGAAAAATAACTGGCTTAAAGGTTCAGCTGGAGAATGTTTCTTTTTTTCTACTCTGTGGCTAGTTTTTATGCCAGGTATGTACTATTTTTCTTTTCCTATCCATTCACTCTCATTCTACTGTATATTAATACTGAACAAAAATATAAACGCAACATGCAACAATTTCAAAGATTGTACTGAGTTCATATAAGGAAACAGTCAATTGAAATAAATGCATTAGGCCCTTTCACAACTGGGAATACAGATATGCCTCTGTTGGTCACGGATACCTTAAAAAAAACAGGCCTCACTATGGGCCTCAGGATCCCTTCACGGTATCTCTGTACATTCAAATTGCCATCGATAAAATGCGATTGTGTTCGTTGTCTGTAGCTTATGCCTGCCCATACCATAACCCCACCACCACCATGGGGAACTCTGTTCACAACGTTGACATCAGCAAACCGCTCGCCCACATGACGCCATACACGTGGTCTGCGGTTGTGAGGCAGGTTGGACATGCTGCCCAATTCTCTAAAACGACGTTGGAGACGGCTTATGGTAGACAAATTAACATTACATTCTCTGGCAACAGCTCTGGTGGACATTCCTGCGGTCAGCATGTCAATTGCAAGCTCCCTAAAAACTTGAGACATCTGTGGCATTGTGTTGTGTGACAAAACTGCACATTTCAGAGTGGCCTTTTATTGTCCCCAGCACAAGGTGCACCTGTGTAATGATCGTGCTGTTTAATCAGCTTCTTGATATGCCACACATGTCAGGTGGATGGATTATCTTGTTAAAGGAGAAATGCTCACTAACAGTGATGTAAAAAAATGTGTGCACAAAATTGAGAGTACTTAGATTTTTGTGCGTATGGAACATTTCTGGGATCTTTTGTTTCAGCTCATGAAACATGGGACCAACACTTTACATGTTAGGTTTATATTTTTGTTCAGTTTATTTACCTCCCTCACTCTTCCTCTTCTTTGAAATAACAGCTATATTTTTTCAATAAAAAGAGAAAGCTGGTAATCTTTACCTGGAGCGATGTTGTGACTTATTTCATATTCTGTGTTATGTTATGTTGTGTATCTGTCACTATGGCAGCCTGTTTCATAGAGAAATACTTGAACGAGTCAGTTCATGTTTTATTTGTGCAGTTAGCAGCATAAGGTTAAGGTGGGACTTGTGTAAGACACTGGTATTCACACTGTGTTGACAGAGATGCTCCTCTCCAACAAGTCCACACACTCCACACAGTTTGGCATACAAATACAGCCAATCTGTGTTTCTTACCAAATAAATCTCATTTAAACTAACTGCTATACAGCTCATTGGTAATGACATTCTCTAAGCATAGACAGGCTAGAATAGCTGTATTGATAGGGAGTGCATTGTATAGTCTAATGTATTGTGTTAGCTTTTTGTCTGCCAGATACAGTACAGATCATTAATTCCAGAAAATTGTCAAGCTTAATGAGAAGGATAAATACAAGGCACCTACACAGATTGGGATATATGGTTTATAAGCATTAGACTTTCTATATTCAGCAACTCTGATTTAGGCCTACATGTCATCCATTAATGAGACAACAAGTCTACATGTCATCAGTTAGTGAGACAATAGGTCTACATTTTTACACACTCTTATCCAGAGCAACTTACAGGTAGTGAGTGCATACATTATTTTTATTTTTTATTTTTTCATACTGGCCCCCCGTGGGAATCAAACCCACAACCCTGACATTGCAAACACCATGCTCTACCAACTGAGCTACATCCCTGCCGGCCATTCCCTCCCTCCCCATGGGTCTCCCAGTCGCGGCCGGCTACGACAGAGCCTGGATTCGAACCAGGATCTCAAGTGACACAGCTAGCACTGCAATGCAGTGCCTTAGACCACTGCGCCACTCGGGAAACCATTAAATAGAAAATAGGTCTGCATGTCATCCATTAATGAGACGATAGGTTTACTTTCAGCCTGTTGAAGAAATCATATGTTGAGATGCTTCTGCATTTGGATCATGTCAATGGACTGGAAGATTTAACATTCATTTTTAATACAAGTATACTGAACAAAAATATAAATGCAACATGCAACAATTTTACTGAGTTACAGTTCATATAAGGAAATCAATTAATTGAAATACATTTATTAGGCCCTAATCTATGGATTTCACATGACTGGGAATACAGATACGCAACTGTTGGTCACAAATACCTTTTTAAAAATGGGCCTCACAATGGGCCTCACAATTTCATCATGTTATTTTTCTGCATTCATATTGCCATCAATAAAATACAAATGTCTTCTTTGTCCGTAGCTTATGCCAGCCCATACCATAACCCCACCGCCATCATGGGGCACTCTGTTCACAACATTGACATCAGCAAACCGCTCGCCCACACAACGCCATACACGTGGTCTGCGGTTGTGAGTCCGATTGGATGTACTGCCAAATTCTCTTAAATGACGTTGGAGGCGGCTTATGGTAGAGAAAGGAACATTCAATTATTTGGCTACAGCCCTGGTAGACATTCCTGCAGTCTGCATGTCAATTGCACGCACCCTTACAACTTGAGACATCTGTGGCATTGTGTTGTGTGACAAAACTGAATATTTTAGAGTGGCCTTTTATTGTCCCCAGCAGAAGGTGCACCTGTGTAATGATCATGCTGTTTAATCAACTTCAATATATGCCACACCTGTCAGGCAAAGGAGAAATGCTCACTAACAGGGAGTAAACACATTTGTGCACAACATTTTAGAGAAATAAGGTTTTTGTGAGTATGGAACATTTCTGGGATCTTTTATTTCAGCTCCTGAAACATGGGACCAACACTTTACATGTTGCGTTTATATTTTTGTTCAGTGTAAATAGAAGACTTTCTGAATTCAAGTGCATAGGATACTGTTAGATTTGAATGCAGTCTGCTGCTATTGAAATGACAGTTTATTAGGATGTGATCTCCTTATTCCCTGGTGTGATCCTGTGGTGTGATTGATCCCATGGCGTGATTGATCCCATGAGTTGATCCAGTGGGTCAATGCCAACCAGCCCAGTCACACAATGGCTGCTTTGTGGCAGTGGAGTGCCAAGTCCAGAACTATTCTGCAGAGAGAGTATGGCATAATAAGAGTGTACTTATTATGAAGAGGAGGAAGCATCTAACATCTCTGGAGAGACTTGAAAATAGCTGTGCGGCAACGCTCCCCATCCAACCTGACAGAGCTTGAGAGGATCTGCAGAGAAGAATGGGAAAACTCCCCAAATACTGGTGTGCCAAGCTTGTAGCGTCATACCCAAGAAGACTCAAGGCTGTAATCGCTGTCAAAGGCGCTTCAACAAAGTACTGAGTAAAGGGTCTGAATACTTATGTAAATGTGATATTTCCGTTTATTTTATTTTATAAATGAGCAAAAATCTCTGAAAACCAGTTTTTGCTTTGTCATTATGGGGTATTGTGTGTAGATTGATGAGGGGAAAAAACATTTTAGAATAAGGCTGTAACCTAACAAAATGTGGAAGAAGTAATGGTGTCTGAATAATTTCCGAAAGCACTGTAAACTCAGGGAAGCTGTATTGCTATGGGGTTGAATGCACACAAACCAGATGAGGTGAGTTGGGCTGATGAAGAGACCCACCTGGTTGGGGAAAATGCACCTTATTTGCTCTATAATTAAAATGTTGCTGCATCCCTGTCTTTTTGTCTGCAATTGTTGTTTGTACATTTGATCAGGGGAAACTATTTGAAAGGACGACTAAACGTGTGGATGCATGGGTTAAATCACAAGTCTCTTTGGCTGCATTTAGACAGGCACATGACAGCAGGAAGATGTTTTGAGTTGGGGGTGCTGCCAGGGGGGGTGAGAAAAATAAAAGCCCTTTATATGCCTCCATAATCGCATACAGTTGAGCAGACAAGTTTTTAGGATTTTCACTCATGGGGAACATTATTTAGCCGGATCTGGGAAATAAAAAATGGTCCTTTTAGCAATTCTATGTAATTTACGTGATAGCAGACATAAGCAGAATATTTTTCAATACCACACACGACAGAAATGAGTGGCTACTCTGACAGTGACAAACTGAGAGCAATAAAATCCACCTGGTCTTGAATGCAAACAATAGCCCAGGCCTATGAAGAGACACTAATATATAACCCCTAGAAACAATAGCCCAGGCCTATGAAGAGACACACACATATAACCCCTAGAAACAATAGCCCAGGCCTATGAAGAGACACACACATATAACCCCTAGAAACAATAGCCCAGGCCTATGAAGAGACACACACATATAACCCCTAGAAACAATAGCCCAGGCCTATGAAGAGACACACACATATAACCCCTAGAAACAATAGCCCAGGCCTATGAAGAGACACACACATATAACCCCTAGAAACAATGGCTCTCTACTGCTCTGTCATCACGTTGAACCACCATCACGAGCAGGTATTAGTATCTACTGCCCCCTAGCATCAGGTTGCGCGTTTTACATTGAGTACACTGATACCTATTACAGTCAGTGAGGGCATCGATTTACCTTTCAGACAGCTTGTATGCGAACAAAGGTAAAATGTGTTTGTTGTGTTGAATCTTCGAAATTAGAACGCAATAACTTAGGCATATAGGCTACACAACTTGAAAGACAATGAGGAGTTAAATTATATTGAAACTTGCACTTTTATGTTCACATTTTAAGGCTGCTTGTCGAGGCTAGCCTACTTGACTGATTGTCGACTAAAACAAAGTCCTAACGTAGCCATCCTTATTGTAATCTATTAAGTAATACAGAAATGATGACTGTATTCAGTGATTTAGTAAATTACCTAATTTCTCTACCCTCACATTACTCTTCTCCAGGCTGCCACGTTAGTGACAGAGATAGGAGGGTCTTAGTGTGCAGGTTCTGGATACGCAGACAGTGCAGGAATGGCTAAACATGCAGGTCCTCCATGGCCACAGGAGAGATACAAAGGTGTCCAAGAAGTGCAACTCTGATCCTATTTCCAGTAGGTCTCTACCCCCCTCTGGAATGAGATATTACGGTATAATATAATAATAATAAATTAGGTGTGATAGGGGTCAAATTGGGTAGCATCATAGGGAAATTAGAGTATGCATGGTGACTAGTGAAGGTAATTATGTTTTCTGTCTTTATCCATTGAATCAGTGGGCAACTATGACTGGGAGTACCCCAAGGAGTACCCTGTTCATCACAGCAGTCATAGTCAGCCCATTTTACAACAGGGTATTCTGTATCCATGGTGAGGATGGAAGCATCACTCAGCCTTCTGGGGGATGTAGTTTTAGTGGGTCTGGGCCATGTAGTCTAATAGAAGAAGATGTGTTATGACATTGTTGTTGTGTTGTTGTTACAACAAGTAATGATACAGTCAAAATGTAGGTGCTGGCATACAGTTACACATCCGATCGATATTATAGCTTATAAATCGATCTGTGGACACCGTAGATCAAAATGGATTGCATTGAGCGATAGCCCTGGTTCCCACGGACATAGAGTCTATTTTCTGAGCCTCTGTGACGGATATGAAATCTGAAACCACTTGAAGCTGGGATGTCCCTCCTACCATTTCATTCACTCTGTCCATCAACTCCTGACTGAACCCTACGTCACAGCCACTGACAAAGGACATGCCTGCTATCATTACATCGTAGTGCAGCAGGAGAGAGTTGTTTTATAATGGTAGCACATTCAGACAGGGGCGCAACTTTGGTTTTAGAAGTGATGGGGAAGCTCATTTCCTGCATTTCTACTAGTGCTGTACCTGAACCCAAAAAATATTGGTTGACCAAATGTAGTCTTTTCTTTCGATCAATCGATTGGTTGAAATGTTTAAACGTGTATTTTTCCATATATAGACACAACCTACAGTACCAGTCAAAAGTTTGGACACACCTAATCGTTCCAGGGTTTTTCTTTATTTTTACTGTTTTCTACTGTAGTGTCGAGATAGCGATGCTGACATGCTGTGATGACAAGAAATCCGCTGACACTGTTCTCGATTATAATGGTTTATTATATCAAAGATTTCAGCGTCAATTTACAGACTCCTGCAGACATCTGGAGAACAACTGACCCAATCTCTAATATGTTATATTCTCCCCGTCCTTTGTTTCAACCATGGTATTTATAATATGTAACATGATATGGGTGGTTCTCCATTAGACCAATCCCTGGCCTTCACATAACAGACTTCCTCTGTTTTAGGGGGCCCCTATAGTAATGCTTTCCAGATGCTTCCGCAAGAAGAGCCAACTTCCTCTAACACACCATTTGCAAACGTCAGCAAAGTCATAAACTGTTTAGATACTACATATTTCCCCCTTCGAGACTAATTAAGTCTCGAAAACAAAAATAATAGGATTATGACAAATAACAATTTTTCTTATTGAGTAACTTTAGCAATAAACCAAAATTTATGGAGAGTAAACACATTTTTCTATGGAGTGTAAATACATTTCTATGAAATATGAACAAATCTTTATGGAGTGTGAGAGCGAAAATCCTGTCTGGCAGCTTTCTTTCCAAATATCCATCAATCAATCAAGACAGTAAAATTCTCTCACGGCCCCTCTGCCCCAGGCGACCACCTAAGTACTCCAGATCAATTTATAAATCTTTATCAATGCATTTTAAACTATGATGCAATTGAATACACATGAAAGCCTCAGAAAACAAAATACAATCAAAAATGTCCACATTCAGGCTGGTCGACTCATCGGACCCTCCTGTGGATTCTCTCTGTCCCTGCCTAGACCCAATATCCCTAAGCATCCATGAAAAAACAAAAACATCTGAGGTCCCCACATGTACCCAACAACAGAAAACATCATTCTTCAAAAATGTATACAGAAAGAATATGACACAAATTATGTATTACACATGCAAATATGTCTATATATCATTGCAGACACTGGAATGTAGTCCACTACACTGCATCTCCTCAGCAGTGTCGACTTTCAATGCAACGTCGATGATGGAATCTGAACATTTCCACACCTTCCTTGTTCCACTTCTACCAGTCCATTCATATTGTCCATGTTTGAGTATTTGAATCCCCTCTACACATTCCCCAATATGCTTCTGGAAGAAAAGAAAACACCAACCAGTATCTTTTGCAAAACAACATATGCAAATTAAAACATCAATATCAACAATAATATAAAAATGATATACAAAATGAATCACATTCCATTTCCCCCCTTTGATTCATAACAAAATACTAAATATCACAATAATATGTAAAGACGTGAAAAATTATCGTATATTCAAAATGGATATCTGTCCATCAACACTCCATCCAGTCCCACTTGTTTATCTCCATCTAGATCAGTAACAGTTAACAACGGCATCTGAGTGTTGTCTCCAGGCATCACAACTCCAACCCATCTCAATATCATAGCCTTCGCAAAAGTCAATAACAAAGTACAAAAGCAAAACATCACACACAGCGCTACAAGAGTGGCTACTAAAATCTGAACTATCACTGCTCCCACTGGGCCTAACTGATCTTGCAACCAAGCCTTCGCTGACCATCCAGCTCCTTCAGATCTACCAAACGCATCCCTTATATTCTTCAATGCATCTATAACACTAGTGATATTATCGGAACTATCAGGGATCAAAGTATAACAATCATCCCCCGTCAAGTTCATAGCCAAACATAAGCCACCTTGTTTGGCTAAAATATAGTCAAGAGCCATGTCATGTTTCAACAGCGTCAGTCTGTGACTTCTTTGAGTATTTGACAGAAGGTTAAACCCTCGTATCATTTCATTTGCAAAACCCTGCAAAGTATAGGTAATATTATCAATGTGATCTGCCAAAAATGTTACACCATACCATGGAAAAAGTCCAAGTCCCCACTTCTCTCCTAGACTTATCCTCCAATGGTAGGATTCCAGACTACGAAATTGCGCCATTTCCCTTTTCACCCTATTTCCAGACCTAGAATCAGATTTATCTGTGTCCGGTGCTTCCCCTCTTTAAATGGTAAAAACCTCATATGGAAGCTTCAACGTCGACATGTAACAACATCCTCTCCATCCATAGGGTAAGAATATATATGCTTTATCACCACAAACCCACCAAATATCTAGAAAATTCCCAATAGTCACATTGCCAGGCAAAAGCTGATATTTCACCATCAAAGTCCTGCTCTTCTTACTAAATGGAACAATAAAAGTTACTTTATTTTTCTCATTACTAACCTTACGTTCATGCTTACCCAAAGTCATCATATAATCATCACAATCTGATATTCCCATAAACATACCCGGTCCATCATATGTTTTATTTGAACAAAAACAGCTTTTAGCCCTCACGGGTTTCACCTCCAATGCTTCAGGAATCGCTGTTAACTGATTTTCCTTCCGATCTAACAAATTCACATAGGGTAATTCATTTAACCAAGAACAATTAAACCTAGGCCTAAACAAATGCTTCGACAACGACATCATTATATCTGTTAATGATTGTTGCTGATACAACAGCCATTATAAAGCATAAGATTGACACGCAGTTGATAGAGGTTGAGCCACCGTCTCTAAGATTGAACCCCATGTGCCTGGTGCTGGAATTCTCAACAGACAAGGACCCTCAAGATTCCTCACTGATCTTACAGAATGAGTTAACTGCTGGAACCATAGATTCCTACCTGCCCATCCATCTTTAATTTGCAAAACAGAAGAATAAAATCCATATGCCTTCCATTTAATTTCTCTCTTCCCTAACGAGCGGTATTGATCAGATATATCTTCTGGTCTTCCATCAAAATTAAAGAACTCATCCTTTACCTCCAGGATAGTATTCTGCACTATTTCAGATTAATCTACATCATTCTCTACTGCCATCTGCCCTCCTATTTCAACACTATCGTTACTACCATTCACAGCACTCTCCATCCGTATCATAAACTTATGCGTCACTCTTACTACATCCTTTAGTTTCAGAAAAGTTGTTGTTGGTGTCTGTGTCACATTTCCTGAATTTGTTATCGCCGTCGTAACATTAATCTCTTTAAAAGTTACTGTTAAAATAGTTGCTTTAGTTGATGTATTAACAATTATTTCCAGTGGCAAAAGTGACAGATATCCTCTGTGTATTATTTACTGTTGGAGTGGCTACTGTAATATACTGCTCCTGAACTCCTTTGGTGACTGTTGAAACTTCAGCAGACTTTAAATCTTCCATCATAAGCGTCACCTTACGAATTACATAGCCTTGTAACCAATCATTCTTAACCGGAACAAATTTTAACGCTGGCTCTAAATAAGTACACATATATTCTCCCTGATCTTCCCATGTAACATTACGCAAAATAAGTGAGCAATCACTCATAACCCTCTTCCACTTCATATCGTTGTACAAAATATACTTCCTTTGACTAGATGGCACAGCCTCTACTTCTGGTCCTGATACCAACACTTCTTCTCCATAATTATCTCTCCACGTAGGAGGAATGTCACCACCCCCACTCTGTCTCTCACATCTACAAGGAAGATGAGCTGTACCACCCATCCTAACCCTAATGACAGTCTTTTCTTCTAAAATCTTCTTCTAAAATTGGTGTTGGAGCGATTTTCTGAGGCGCCATTGTAATCAAATGTGATACATTTATAGCTTTAATAACTGTCAATGTTGAAATAGTTGAATTGCTTCTCACTGTTGTTGTATTAGGCTGAAGTGTTGATGTCATTGTTGTTGATTTATCTATTTTCCCTACAGCTTGGACAACTTGTATTTCCATCTATCACCACTAGTGTCACTACATTAACTCTCAGTCCCAACTCTAATCCCTCACTTTCAAACTGTGGATTATAAAAAATACATTTATAATCACCTTGATCCTCCTGCTGGGAATTGTACACATAGAGACTGCAATCACCCTCAATCTTCAGTCTTCTCTTATCATTCAGCAACGCATACTTTCTCAATGCAACTGCTCCTAACAGATCTAAACTCCTGCCATAGCTATCTTCCCACTGAACTCTAAATTTCCCTTCACCACTGTTCTCTCTCGTGCACTGACATGGAAGCTGAGCTGACTTTCCTAGAGTTACTTCAACCCTAGTTTTCGTAACGTTTTGGTCTGACTTTTCTCCTAACTGGTCTGGGCCTACTTTGTCTAACAAAATCACCAGCTTCTCCTGTAACATAGTTGCCCTTGGTGATTTCGCTGTTTCACATTCCACTGAAATATTCCCTGTTGTTTCTGAGACGTATTGAAAATCAATGTCCCCAAATCTCCTTTCCTTTCCATCCATTGCAGAGTCATCTCTGGCATCATCAGAAGTGTACACATTATCATCAACTTTGTCCACAACATGGACAATCTCTCCTTCTGGGTTTTCACTCTGGATATTGTCATGCATCCCTCCTTCTGCCTGTTCTCCCCTATCTTCATCCTGCTCTCTTGAGCCTTCAACATCCTGTCTCTCTGCGCGTGGCACCTCTTCTCCAGGCGCTTTAACACAATGTGACAAATGATACCACGTTGGAGACCCTTTAACCTGGACAGCTGTTCCAGTACTACGAACAACTTCAAATGGTCCTTCACGACGTTCGTTATACCACTTCCTTCTAAATACTTTCACGAACACCTTGTCCCCAGTTTGCACTGTACTCCTTTTTTGCTCATCAAGCTTCTCCTGCACCTCTTCTTTTCTTTGCCTGTCAGAAACAAATGTGGACAACTTTTTATGAAAATTGGCCATATATTTAACGTACGCTCTCATTTCATCTTCCAAAAGAGCCAAGCTTGGGCCCTTTCCGCTTGTTCGCAAACAAGACGTAGGCATCCTTCTTCCTGTGACCAGTTCATGGGGTGTCATACGTAGATCACACAACTCACTTGAGCGACACAACATTAATGCTAAAGGGAGCGCCGCTATCCAGTTTAGACTCGTATGCTGACAAATTTTGACAATGCGATTTTTCAAGACACCGTTCATTTTTTCAAAAATCCCTTGACATTGTGGGTGATAAACTGCTCCAAGAAGTTGCTTAATTCCCAATTTTTGCAACATCAATTTCACTGATTTATCCACACATTCCTTCCCATTATCTGAGGATATTCGATCGGGTAGTCCCCACCTGCTTATGACTTCTTTACACAAGAACTTGGCAACCGATTGAGCATATTTTAGCTTAGTTGGACATCTTATGCACCTCTTGGTGTAGGAATGTAACCAAGAATAACAGTCACACCCCTGCGAACATTATTTTTCAGACAGATTGTGCACCTGCCTATGACATAGTCAACCTGTTCAAGCAAATATGGATCCCAAAAACCATACTCCTTTGTGATCTTTCTCCTAACCTCCCCCCTTGCAACATTAGCTAACCCATGTGCTTCCTAAATCATCAGACCTAATAGGTCTAGAGGCGCTACTATCAACCCCTCATGGTTTCTCCAAAGACAACAAAGGATTGCTACTCTGAGGATTTTTTATTGTCTTCAAAACACCTGCTTTCGAAAGTCCTTCAATTTGTGGTTCAATCCCTTGGATTGCTTCATCTTTCAATGGATACTGATTCTTCCAAGGAGGTCTGGCTCCTGGTCGAAGTTCAACTTTCACCTCAATTGGGCTGATTTCACAAGTCCAATATCGGTACTGTGTTGAGACCACAAACATTCTGGAACTTGTTGCAACATCTCCTCTTTCATAGGGTCTGAATCCATCTTCACACTGCAACTAGATTCATGTGTCATCTGTACAGCTTATGGCTCTCCTTGTCCTTGAGCCGAAATCATTATTTTGAGAAATCGCTGATCTTCACTCCTCCAAATCCCCAAATTATCTTTCATCGGTACGAAAACAGCTTTCTCTGCTTCTGTCATCATTTCTCCTATATGCTTCTGCTCATAGCCTTCAGAAACCAACAAGGTCACATGTTGCACACTCTTCTCAATCTCAAATTCTTTATCCAGATAATCATCTGTGTTTATCTTCATAGCTGCTCCTTGTGGTCCTAAAATTATGCAACATGAGCTGAGTTGAACTTTCTTTGGTTGATGACTCAACCATTCCTCTGAGTTCGATTGGGCAGCATTCTTGAAATACTTGAGCGTACAATGAAATGGATATTCCGGAAGCCTCGCATCTGGCATATTTGCCACAATGAATTTCTCCCATATCTTAGCCTGCTTCAAAAAATCTTCACTGAGATTTCCAATCCAGAATACTGAAGAAGAATCCATCTCTGTCGTCATCAACAATTGGTAAACCTTTTCCTTTGGCACTTCTACCAGACAGCCATCTGGTGTACATTTTATTGTACAGTTCAATTTACACAATGCATCTCTTCCCAACAATGCAATAGGTGTATGTTCTGATACCAGTATGGGTATTGTAATTTTCTGATTTTCATAGCAGAGCTCAATTGGTTCCGTAAGAAAAATCAGCTGTTTCACTCCCTCAAATCCAATTGTCCTAATTAGTTAATTGGACATAGGGAGATGTGTAGCATCTTCAGGCCGAACACAGATAAAAGCAGCTCCGCTATCCGCCTTCACTTCCAATGGTCGGTTGTTTACTTTCACCTCAATTGTTGGATCTTTTTCCGGTCCTGATGCTACCAGCTGACACCCCACTTTCGGATCTTCTGGGCACCCCTAGAATCCTTGCTCCGGGCCCCTATAAGGGTTCACCGGTCCTCCAGATGATCTTGACTGGCCCCTGTATCTTCCTCTGAATTTCCCTCCGGTGTTTCCTCCTTGCCCATTACACTCACAGCAAAGTCACCAACCTGTCCACAATCATAACACACTTCTGAAGATTGCTGGAAGTATGGCTTAAATCTTCCTCCTCTTCCTCTTCCTAAGCCTTCTCGTCCTCTTCCTCTCCAATTCTGTGTCTGTCCAGAAACTGGCTATGGATATGAAACAACTTGTACCGCTATTGGTGGCTGGTACAATTGCATTTGACCTGGTTCGGTTGAAACTGTAGCAGTGATTGTTGATTTGGTGCACACTGATTCTGCATAACCAAAGCTTGTTTCTTCTCCTTCTTATTCTCCACCAGTTGTATTTGATTGAGTTTTCTGAGAGTTTCTTGGTCCTGTTCTGGTTGTGTTCCTTTTTCCTGTACAGATCCACTTGATGGGCTATATGATCTGTATAGACACCTTTTGTCATGCTTCCAAGTCCAACCACCTCTGCCAGTTTGCTCCTTACTGGTGAGGGCAGTCCCAACTGCAGTTTAGCTCTCAAAATTGACTGCTCAATTTGATTCACATCTGGATCATTTCCGGTAATATTTCTCCATACTTGATGAACTCTTGACACATAGGCTCTCGGATTTTCTTGTTGTCCTAGTGGGTCAATCAGAATGTTGTCAGGATGCACATTTGTTGGAAACGTATCTTTCAGTGCTCTCCACAGCCGATTTCTACATGCAGCCAACAATTCAGGATCATTCACCCCAGTCCCCACATATCTATTAAGTCCAGTTCTCTGAAAAATGTCTTCCATATCTGGAATCCCAAGGAGATTAGCCAAAAGTATCTTAATGTCTCCTATGGCAGACTGTGTTCCCAACGTAATTTCTTCCAATTTTGAAATCCAAGGATATGCTCCATCTTGAAGAGTAGGCAGCTTCTCAAGGATATCTGACATATCGGTATTCTACAAAGGCTTATACTCCCGGTTCTGTCCTCGAATTATCACTGGCATCATCTTCTTATTTGTGCTCCCTTCATTGTAGGATAAAATCCTCTTGAACATGAAGCACCTTTAATCTCCAAATCTTCATCGCTGTCTTCATCTTCACTTTCATCAGAACTCGAATCTCTTGTATTCTTCTCCTTCCAACTTCCATCACCCCTTCTTTCTTCACTGGCCAACTTCCGTCTGATCACAGGGTCATATCCACCCATGAACTATTCTAAATCACTCTGATCATCATCATCATCATCATCATCAAGTTCCATCCTCCTGAACCTCACTCCACCCTTAGTTTCCAGACACCTCATTTTCTTCTTACTTTTGGAGTTTGGATTCATCTTTATGGTCGTTTCTGCTTGTCCTCTCTCTATTATTCGTTCATCTTCATCTCTGATGCAATAATCACCCTCCTGAATGATCATTGGAAGCTGAGGATAGACGTCCTTAAACTCTACTTCTTTCTCGTAAGGTGGGGGTCTTTTTGCTGAATCCGTATGTGAGAAAGATGTATTGACTTCTGCCATTAGTTTTTCTGTTACCTTCACCTCTTTTGCCATTTTCTCTATACCTCTGTCTCTTTTATTGTGAATTATTTTATTATTATTATTATTTTAAACCAATTAATTTGTAAACCAAAAAATACTTTAGACTATGTAGCTTATGTTTCCCTCTTTTTTTGTATTTTTCTCCCCTTTTTTTTATTTGTAAAATAATTAATTAATTAATCAATTAATCAATATTTTTATTTATTTTTATTAATGTATTAATTTATTAATATATTAATTTATTAATATTTTTTTTTTTTTTTTTTTTTTTTATTTTACCAAATTTTTTTACCAAATTATTTTACCAATCTTACCACATCCGATCAGGAAAAGTAAATGAAAGTAGTCAACTTCAGAGCAATCCAAAAAAAAAGAAAGACCTGTAATCCAGCAACACTACAGCACTCACAAACCAATTGCTTAATAATCACCCAATTACCTTAATTTTACAGAATAATGTCAGTGCAGGATTTCCAACACAACTCTAATCAAACCAACCCATGCACAAAAACCTCCAATGTGCAATTCTTAATTACATCAATTGATCAGTCTGTTGCCAAGTCCCTGTCAAATTGTCACAACATGATTTTTTTTTACATTTTAGCAGACGCTCTTATCCAGAGCGACTTACAGTTAGTGAGTACATACATTTTCATACTTTTTCATACTGGCCCCCCGTGGGAATCGAACCCACAACCCTGGCATTGCAAACGCCATGCTCTACCAACTGAGCTACACGGGACCTATGTATGCTAGGCACACACAATATCCTCTATGGGAAAGTACGTTTTGTGAACAGAGCAGTACTGGCCTTGATTGGACTGGATCCGGAGCAGCACACACTTTCGCGTGACGCACTCGTCAGCACCTCCTTTCTCTCTCTTTCTCCTCCTTCTCGTCTCTCACATGACAGAAGAACAAAGAACACAGACAATAATTTAGTATTTTATGCATACCTATGTTCATATTCGCGCTAAGAAACAAGCAAACAGCTTAACTCAGGAATATTATAAATAGCGCAATAACATTTTATTTTATTTATTTATTTTTATTTTTAATCCGTCAACATATCTCTCATTTATAAATTCAATAGATCTCAATCAAATAGTTTAATAATTAAGCAACAGCCGATTTAACATACATAATACTTTATTCGTGTGTAAGTCTCCCCCTCCTTCTTTTTCAGCTCTGAGTCTGCATCTCCCAGCAGCTCACTGCAGGCAGGGGTGTGGCATTTTTGCTCTACGTAACTCTAAACTCATAAAATCCCACACATGCGCAGCTCATTCACCAGTGCAATTTCAGAGTGAAAGGAGCTCTCCCAAGCTAAACAACAGAAAGCAGACAGACCAGCTGTCCCTCCGTTATTTCCCAACACAGACAAACAGTAACACTTAACAAAACTCCCAAACCAACACAGAACATAGAACACAAATCCTACTTCGAAGTTTCTTAAGTTTACCACAATCTATTTTCTTATCCATTACCATAAAAGTCCTCCCAGGGGCTCATAGTTTTTTAACAATTATTAACGTTCTCTCTAATGGAGACTCATAAGATTTGAACCTTAACTAACATATTTCCTTACAAAAAACTAAAGCCCCTGTTGTCATAGCCTTAGTCGACACACAGCAGAGACCTCCCCTTTTATACACATACGCATAGGCTCTCTCTCTCACACACACACACACAATTCAAGAGGAATGCATCCGTTCCTACGGTCCTCTAAAGCATGCTACCGTCGCTCCTTATTTGTCATTGTTCCTTCCTAAATTTCTGCTACCTCGAGTTGCAGATATTCAATGAGAGGTTACTTTGAACATCGTCAACTATATGTCGAGGGGTAACATGCAATCGAATGTATCTACCACAAACTCCAGTTCCCAGAACTGACCTTAAAAATCAAACTAGTGAGTTTTCAGGATTTTCGGCCCATCCTAATGATCACCTCGTTTGAGGGCTTCCGTAGATCAGCGACGTCCTAATTAGTATACATTTTCCTTATTTCCTGGCCTTATTCCTTCATGCTATTCCTTTTCCCTTTAATTTTATTCAAGCCAAATATCCCTGTGCCCAGTGTTATCAATTCCTATAGACACTCCACCCTGTTTGCGTTGTTTTCAATGCAAACAAATGTAGAAATTTAGAACGGATTCTCATCACACAGCAAATAACAGCAAAGTGCACACACAAGTCCTTCGACGGTGCAGTCCTTCAACGCACACACACACAAGCACATGAACTAACCAGCGCCCAAAGTTTGTGAGAAAGCTCACCGTATCTGCATGCCTCTTGAGCGGGAGTCAGCTCGGCGCCCATGAATGGAACGCTGAGAAAAGACGCAACACGTCCCAAATTCCTCGTCGCCATTAATGTAGTGTCGAGATAATGATGCTGACATGCTGTGATGACAAGAAATCCGCTGACACTGTCCTCGATTATAATGGTTTATTACATCAAAGATTTCAGCGTCAATTTACAGACTCCTGCAGACATCTGGAGAACAACTGACCCAATCTCTAATATGTTATATTCTCCCCGTCCTTTGTTTCAACCATGGTATTTATAATATGTAACATGATATGGGTGGTTCTCCATTAGACCAATCCCTGGCCTTCACATAACAGACTTCCTCTGTTTTAGGGGGCCCCTGTTGTAATGCTTTCCAGATGCTTCCGCAAGAAGAGCCAACTTCCTTTAACACACCATTTGCAAACGTCAACAAAGTCATAAATTGTTTAGATACTACACTACATTGTAGAATAATAGTGAAGACATCAAAACTATGAAATAACACATATGGAATCATGTAGTAACCAAAAAAGTGTTAAACAAATCAAAATATATTTTATATTTGAGATTCTTCAAAGTAGCCACCCTTTGCCTTAATGACAGCTTTGCACGCGCTTGGCATTCTCTCAACCAGCTTCATGAGGTAGTCACCTGGAAATCGCTTTGACACAGTAGGCATCAAGTTACCTGCCGATAATGTTGCATAAAATGTTTGAAAGGTCTATCAGTTTTACCGAACACAATTAAATGCTTTTAATTGCCCATTTATATGCATGACCAATTTAGTCATCTCTTTTAACAATGTGATATTCTGCGTGAAATATCTTGATGTAGGTTAATGAAATAATCAATTAGCGTAGCGGTTATTAGTATTTAGGCATACAGTGAGGGAAAAAAGTATTTGATCCCCTGCTGATTTTGTAAATTTTCCCACTGACAAGAAATGATCAGTCTATAATTTGAATGGTAGGTTTATTTGAACAGTGAGAGACAGAATAACAACAACAAAATCCAGAAAAACGTATGTCAAAAATGTTATTAATTGATTTGCATTTTAATGAGGGAAATAATGTCACGGTTAACTAAGCCAGAACCCAGAAGCAGACCAGGACAAGGTACGTTGAGGCAAAGGTGAGTGTTTATTAATAGATTCCGAGTGAGGCTGAATAATCCAGGGAACAGAGCGGGTGGCGTGGATGGGTTGTTGAGGGTGCAGTGGTTGGTCCGGTACTGGCTCGGCAGCCGCCGACCATCAGGCAGAGGTTGGGTGAAGGTTCCGGGTGAGAGACTGCAGACAGAACAAAAACGGAGGTCAGTACACAGCTAATCAAAAAGGTGCAAAACAACAAAACTAACACTAATGGCTCAGAGACTGATACGCAGACAAACATACTGTTCATGGCTATCGATCCGGCAGGAACTGGATGTTGGGCCAGAGCCTAAGAAGGGTGATGATCAGGACCAGGTGTGCAGATTGCTGATGGGATGCAGGTGCGGAAAACAAGAGCGCTCCCCGGAGCGTTCCCGAACCCTCGGGAAACTGGAGATTACGAACAGGAACACTAGTCACCAGACAGGACCCGACTCAGACAGCCGGGATCGTTACAGTACCCCCCTCCGACGAACGCCACCGGGCGGACTCCCGGAGCGCCAGGATGGAGGCGGTAGAAGTCACTGATGAGGTCCGCATCTAGGACCTGTCGCCGCGAATCCAACTCCTCTCTTCAGGGCCGTACCCTCCCAGTCCACGAGATACTGGAAACCCCGGCCCCGCCGTCTGGAATCCATGATGCGACGCACCGTGTAGGCAGGACCACCTCCGATCATCCGAGGAGGAGGAGGAGGAGGCGGAGGAGGCAACAGAGGACTGAGGAAGACCGGCTTAAGGCAGGAGACATGAAAGGTGGGATGGACTCTGAGCGTCCTCGGTAGTTTGAGTCGAACTGCCACTGGATTGATCACCTTCTCCACCACAAACGGACCAATGAACTTCGGTAACAACTTCCTAGACTCAGTCCGTAACGGAAGATCCCGTGGCCAACCAAACCCTATCTCCGATGGTATAGGTGGGAGCGGGGATCCGGCGACGATTCGCCTGGAGCTGATACCGGTCCGAAACTCTAAGGAGTGCCTTTCTGGCCCGATGCCAGGTCCGGTGGCAACGACGAATATGGGCCTGAACAGAAGGCACTGAGAGCTCCTTCTCCTGAGAAGGAAACAGGGGAGGTTGGTAGCCATACAGGCACTGGAAGGGAGACATCCCAGTGGCAGATGTAGGAAGAGTATTGTGGGCATACTCAACCCAAGGCAACTGAGAGACCCAGGAGGTGGGGTTGGAAGAGACCAGACAGCGTAGCGTGGATTCCATCTTCTGGTTGGCTCTCTCCGCCTGACCATTGGATTGGGGGTGAAAACCAGATGTGAGACTGACTGTAGCTCCAATGGCCAAACAGAAGGACTTCCAGACCGCAGAGGTAAACTGAGGGCCACGGTCGGAAACGATATCACTGGGCAAACCGTGGACCCTGAAAACCTCCCTAACCAGGATCTCGGACGTCTCCGAGGCAGAGGGAAGCTTGGCAATAGGCACAAAGTGGGCGAACTTGCTGAATCTGTCCACGATAGTCAGAACGACCGTGTTCCCCTCAGAAGCGGGCAACCCAGTGACGAAGTCCAGGGCCAGATGCGACCATGGTCGCCGGGGAATAGGAAGGGGGGTGAAGTAGTCCAGAGCTGGGCCGATTGGTACTCTTATTCTGCGCACACACTGGACAGGCAGCAACAAAACCCCGAGTATCCTCGGCCATGGCAGGCCACCAAAAACGTCTGCGAAGAAACGCCATTGTCCGAGCCACGCCAGGGTGACAAGCCATCTTGCTGGCGTGGGACCATTTGAGGACAGCAGGACGAACCGACTCAGGCACAAACAACCGACCGGGTGGACCGTTACCGGGACCGGGCTGAGTCCGAAGGGCCGCCAGCACCTCCTCCTCAATCTTCCACATAACTGCTCCCACGACGCAGTTCCGGGGAGGATTGTCTCGGTCTTGGACCCACTCTCCTCCGTCTTGGAGAACATCCGGGACAAGGCGTCCGCCTTGCCGTTCTTAGATCCAGGTCGGAACGTCAGGGCAAACTTGAATCGTCCGAAAACAACGCCCACCTGGCCTGACGGGAGTTGAGACGTTTAGCCGATTGCACGTAAGCAAGATTCTTGTGGTCAGTCCAGACAATAAACGGTTGCTCCGCCCCCTCCAACCAGTGGCGCCACTCCTCCAAGGCAAGTTTCACCGCGAGAAGCTCCCGGTTACCCACATCGTAATTCCTCTCCGCAGGCGAAAGGCGACGAGAGTAGTAGGCGCAGGGATGGAGTTTACTGTCCGTGGAGCATCGCTGCGACAGGATGGCGCCAACTCCCACATCAGACGCGGTCCACTTCAACGACGAACTGACAGGCCGTGTCCGGTTGAGAGAGAATCGGTGCGTTGGTGAATCGCCTCTTCAAATCCAGAAACGCTCGATCCGCCTCCGGATTCCACTTGAAGGTCCTGATACTGGAAGTCAAGGCAGTTAACGGAGCGGCCACACGGCTGTAATCCCGGATGAATCTGCGGTAGAAATTCGCAAACCCCAAAAATCTCTGGAGCTGCAATCTCGTACCGGGCTGGGCCCATTCCAGAACCGCTCTAACCTTCTCCTGGTCCATCCTAATCTCTCCCCTGGAGATGATGTACCCGAGAAAGGATGTAGTGTGGGCGTGAAACTCGCACTTCTCGGCCTTCACGAACAGGCGATTCTCCAACAATCGCTGCAGAACCTGCCGGACATGCTGGACGTGGTCGGAAGGTTCCTTCGAGAAGATCAGAATGTCATCCAGGTAAACAAACACAAAGAGACCGATCATATCTCTCAGGACGTCGTTCACCATACTCTGGAATACCGCTGGAGCATTGGTCAGTCCAAACGGCATCACCTGATACTCGAAGTGACCCATCGGTGTATTGAAACCCGTCAACCACTCGTCCCCCTCTCTGATCCGGACCAGGTGATACGCATTGCGTAGGTCTAGCTTGGTGAACACCGTAGCACCCTGTAAGGAGTCGAAGGCAGAACTCATCAAGGGCAGGGGATACTTGTTCTTGACCGTGATGTCATTCAACCCCCGATAATCAATACACGGTCGAAGAGAGCCATCCTTCTTACCCACAAAGAAGAATCCTGCCCCCAGGGGTGATGACGAGGGACGAACGAGACCAGCAGCTAGGGACTCCTTGATGTAGGTCTCCAACGCCTCACGTTCAGGTCGGGAGATACTGTATAACCTTCCCTTGGGGTAGACAGCTCCAGGAACCAGGTTGATGGCACAATCATATGGTCGGTGGGGAGGGAGTGACAGAGCCTTCTGCTTACTGAAAACCTCCCCAAATCGTGATATGTCTCGGGAACCAGGGACAAATCTGGGGGTTTAGCCTCAATCACCTGACTGGGAACCGAATGGGGGCAGGCAGTCTTGAGACAGTTAGCATGACAATCAAGGCTCCAACTCGTTACCTTGCCCGTCACCCAATCGAACGTGGGATTGTGTTCCTTCAGCCAGGGGTATCCAAGGACCAGAGGAACATGGGAAGACGGCAGAATGAAGAATGAAATCATCTCAGAATGATTCCCCGACAACCGCATCTTAACCGGTTCAGTCCTCATCGTGATACGTGCCAGACTACTGCCGTTCAGAGTGGTCGCTTCAATGGCTTCCGGCAATTGCTCCTTGGAAAGCCCCAGCTGTTCCACCAACTCGGCATCAAGAAAGCTTCCATCGGCACCTGAATCGATAAAAGCGTTAAGCGCTAAGCTCTGATTCCTGTTCACAAGGGTAGCCGGGAAACGGGGTCTGACAGAGGTACTGAGAGGTTGAAACTGGCTCGCTAAAAGTCCTCCCAACTTTAGCGAGCCGGGCAGTTTGACGACCGCCGGGAACAAGTGGAGATGTAATGTCCCGAGCTACCACAGTAGAGGCAGCAGTTGGTCTTACGTCTATGTTGACGCTCCTCCTTGGTTAACCCGTGCCGCCCCACTTGCATGGGTTCAGAATCGGGAGAGAGGACCTCTCCACTAATCCATTGTGGTGGAGAATGATCGACGTGTTCTGGTCCACCACCCGACCCGACTGGGAACTGAGAAGCTGATCGATTGGACGGACCCCATTGCTTCTCCCTCCTTCGCTCTCGGACTCGATTGTCCACCCGAATAGACAAGGCTACCAAGCTGTCCAGGTCACTAGGCTCCGGATAGGAGATCAACTCATCCTTGAGCTGCTCCGACAGACCCTGGTAAAAGGCCGCTTGCAGAGACTCCTCGTTCCACCCACTCTCCACAGCCAACGTCTTGAACTCGATCACGAAGTCGGCCACGCTGCGAGTTCCTTGGCGAAGCGAAACAGGCGCCTAGCTGCGTCCCTCCCTCGGACGGAATGGTCGAAGAGCTTCCTCATCTCGGCCGTGAACCCCTGGTATGAAGCCATGCAGGGATCCTGTCGTTCCCAAACGGCTGAAGCCCACTCCAGCGCTCGACCACGCAGCAACTCAATCACAAAGGCTATCCTAGCCTTGTCTGTGGCATAAGAGTAGGGCTGTAGATCGAACACTAATCCACACTGCATAAGGAAGGAACGGCATCTTCCCAGCTCCCCCTCATATTTATCCGGCGTCGGAACCTTGGGCTCACGGATGGACACAGCTTCAGAAGCGGCAGGCGAGATGGGTGAAACCGGTAGTGGATCCTCCACCGGACACTTACGTTGGTTCTGGACCTCCGTCAGACCGGTAGAAAGGTTCCGAACTGACAACGCGATCTCCTGTAGTACCGTGCTATGATGGCCCAACATCTTCTCCTGCTGGGTAATAGCATGGCGAACGGAGTCCAGGTCCGCTGGGTTCATTACTGGCCGGATCGTTCTGTCACGGTTAACTAAGCCAGAACCCAGAAGCAGACCAGGACAAGGTACGTTGAGGCAAAGGTGAGTGTTTATTAATAGATTCCGAGTGAGGCTGAATAATCCAGGGAACAGAGCGGGTGGCGTGGATGGGTTGTTGAGGGTGCAGTGGTTGGTCCGGTACTGGCTCGGCAGCCGCCGACCATCAGGCAGAGGTTGGGTGAAGGTTCCGGGTGAGAGACTGCAGACAGAACAAAAACGGAGGTCAGTACACAGCTAATCAAAAAGGTGCAAAACAACAAAACTAACACTAATGGCTCAGAGACTGATACGCAGACAAACATACTGTTCATGGCTATCGATCCGGCAGGAACTGGATGTTGGGCCAGAGCCTAAGAAGGGTGATGATCAGGACCAGGTGTGCAGATTGCTGATGGGATGCAGGTGCGGAAAACAAGAGCGCTCCCCGGAGCGTTCCCGAACCCTCGGGAAACTGGAGATTACGAACAGGAACACTAGTCACCAGACAGGACCCGACTCAGACAGCCGGGATCGTTACAAATAAGTATTTGACCCCCTCTCAATCAGAAAGATTTCTGGCTCCCAGGTGTCTTTTATACAGGTAACGAGCTGAGATTAGGAGCACACTCTTAAAGGGAGTGCTCCAAATCTCAGCTTGTTACCTGTATAAAAGACACCTGTCCACAGAAGCAATCAATCAATCAGATTCAAAACTCTCCACCATGGCCAAGACCAAAGAGCTCTCCAAGGATGTCAGGGACAAGATTGTAGACCTACACAAGGCTGGAATGGGCTACAAGACCATCGCCAAGCAGCTTGGTGAGGAGGTGACAACAGTTGGTGCGATTATTCGCAAATGGAAGAAACACCAAAAGAACTGTCAATCTCCCTCGGCCTGGGGCTCCATGCAAGATCTCACCTCGTGGAGTTGCAATAATCATGAGAATGGTGAGGAATCAGCCCAGAACTACATGGGAGGATCTTGTCAATGATCTCAAGGCAGCTGGGACCATAGTCACCAATAACATAATTGCTAACACACGACGCTGTGAAGGACTGAAATCCTTCACCACCCGCAAGATCCCCCTGCTTAAGAAAGCACATATTCAGGGCCGTCTGAAGTTTGCCAATGAACATCTGAATGATTCAGAGGAGAACTGAGTGAAAGTGTTGTGGTCAGATGAGACCAAAATCGAGCTCTTTGGCATCAACTCAACTTGCCGTGTTTGGAGGAGGTGGAATGCTGCCTATGACCCCAAGAACACCATCCCCACCATCAAACATGGAGGTGGAAACATTATGCTTTGGGGGTGTTTTTCTGCTAAGGGGACAGGACAACTTCACTGCATCAAAGGGACGATGGACGGGGCCATGTACCGTCAAATCTTGGGTGAGAACCTCCTTCCCTCAGTCAGGGCATTGAAAATGGGTCGTGGATGGGTATTCCAGCATGACAATGACCCAAAACACACGGCCAAGGCAACAAAGGAGTGGCTCAAGAAGAAGCACATTAAGGTCCTGGAGTGGCCTAGCCAGTCTCCAGACCTTAATCCCATAGAAAATCTGTGGAGGGAGCTGAAGGTTCGAGTTGCCAAACGTCAGCCTTGAAACCTTAATGACTTGGAGAAGATCTGTAAAGAGGAGTGAAACAAAATCCCTCCTGAGATGTGTGCAAACCTGGTGGCCTACCTACAAGAAACGTCTGACCTCTGTGATTGCCAACAAGGGTTTTGCCACCAAGTACTAAGTCATGTTTTGCAGAGGGGTCAAATACTTATTTCCCTCATTAAAATGCAAATCAATTTATAACATTTTTGACATGCGTTTCTTCTGGATTTTTTTGTTGTTATTCTGTCTCTCAATGTTCAAATAAACCTACCATAAAAATTATAGACTGATCATGTCTTTGTCAGTGGGCAAACGTACAAAATGAGCAGGGGATCAAATACTTTTTTCCCTCACTGTATATCATGTGTATTTGTCCTCGTGAAATCATTGTCAAAAGCGCAAGTTGCATGTAGGTCTAGATTATTTATGGCTTGATCACACAGAAATATCAAAAATAATTTCAACTTCAAGTAGTTTCCTGTCTATGGTGCAGGAACCACTGACTCACTGCCTTTTTCTATAATCAAGACACCTGCTGGTAACTCTTAACTGGTGAGGACAGCTCATGAGGTCTCCTAAATATCTGTCGACTAGGTGGGACTCTTATGACTAAAGAGGCTTCATGCAAAGCCTTTATTTTGACCCATCAGAGTAGGAGTAAAATGTCTCTATTGTCAGCACTTATGACCAACTGTCTACTCTGAGACGATTTGTGGATATGGGCCCAGCTCTCAGACTCTCAAGTAAGAGGTCGTTGCCCTCATCCGTGAGATGCACGCCATCCCTACCAGTGGAGGCTCCTCAGAGGAGGAAGGGGAGGACCATCCTCAGTGAATTTCATAAAAATAAAAATAGTAAGTTATCCTTTTTAGATAAAACTATACTATATATATTAATGTCACCAAATAATTAATTAAAAAACACTGTTTTGCAATGAAGGTCTACAGTAGCCTCAACAGCGCTCTGTAGTGTAGCACCATGGAGTAGCTGGAGGACAGCTAGCTTTCCGTCCTCCTCTGGGTACATTGCCTTCAAAACAAAACCTACGAGGCTCATGGTTTTTACCCCCTTCCATATACTTACACAGTAATTATGAAAACTTCCGGAGAACGTCCTTCAACCTATCAGAGCTCTTGCACTCACTCAGGTTCCCTTTATCTAATATTAGGTTTTGGTTGAAGATCTGATCAGTATAAAGAATATGCAAAAGTAGAGAAAATTAGAAAGGGGACAAATACTTTTTCAAAGCATTGTATGTAAATATATATATACACAGTATATGTCATTTGGCTGTATGTATTTTTAGAAAAAGGCCTATTGTAATGTGTAATATTGTTGTGTCACCATCTTTATTGCAAAAATAAATACAAGTACAAACATAACTTTAAGATACATATTATTTTGACAGAGGTAATGAACTATCCATTGATCAGCACAGCAATTGATAAAACAGGACCATGTTTGAGGTTCTGAGCTTATGCCAATATTACACAGGTAAGCTAACAGTTACATAAATCAGGAATGCAGACAGGCTCTATCTATCTGGGGTGGGGCCAAGGGTGGGGCTAGGGGGTAAAATAACACATTACACAAACACCTTAAGGGATTCACACACATTTATCATTCTAACAGCTTTTTTGTTGGTTGAGTATTTGTCTTAAACTATTGTTCAATTCCCTTGTAAGGTAAGAAAAAAGGCTGTCTTGTTTGTAAATATACATTTATGAAATTTGGCCAAAAGAATAATGAAATGAATCACATACAATTGTTTTAAATTGTTTCTATTGTAGGTAAAGAATACAATCAGTACATCTCTCCATAATAGGGTAAAATATTCATAAATATGATCCATTATAAATATACTGATGTATTGCCACCGATTCTTTACGTGAAGAGAATGCCAAAAAAGATGTAACACTGTTTCTGGGTGGCCATTACAAAAGGTACAATTTGAGTTTGTCTTTTTTTAAATTGGTGTTGGCAGGATAATATTAATGAATCATTTAAAAATAAACTTCATGTAGTTAATAAGTAGGTACAGTGGGGAGAACAAGTATTTGATACACTGCCGATTTTGCAGGTTTTCCTACTTACAAAGCATGTAGAGGTCTGTAATTTTTATCATAGGTACACTTCAACTGTGAGAGACGGAATCTAAAACAAAAATCCAGAAAATCACATTGTATGATTTTTAAGTAATTAATTTGCATTTTATTGCATGACATAAGTATTTGATACATCAGAAAAGCAGAACTTAATATTTGGTACAGAAACCTTTATTTGCAATTACAGAGATCATACGTTTCCTGTAGGTCTTGACCAGGTTTGCACACACTGCAGCAGGGATTTTGGCCCACTCCTCCATACCTTCTCCAGATCCTTCAGGTTTCGGGGCTGTCGCTGGGCAATACGGACTTTCAGCTCCCTCCAAAGATTTTCTATTGGGTTCAGGTCTGGAGACTGGCTAGGCCACTCCAGGACCTTGAGATGCTTCTTACGGAGCCCTCCTTAGTTGCCCTGGCTGTGTGTTTCGGGTCGTTGTCATGCTGGAAGACCCAGCCATGACCCATCTTCAATGCTCTTACTGAGGGAAGGAGGTTGTTGGCCAAGATCTCGCGATACATGGCCCCATCCATCCTCCCCTCAATACGGCGCAGTCTTCCTGTCCCCTTTGCAGAAAAGCATCCCCAAAGAATGATGTTTCCATCTCCATGCTTCACGGTTGGGATGGTGTTCTTGGGGTTGTACTCATCCTTCTTCTTCCTCCAAACATGGCGAGTGGAGTTTAGACCAAAAAGCTCTATTTTTGTCTCATCAGACCACATGACCTTCTCCCATTCCTCCTCTGGATCATCCAGATGGTCATTGGCAAACTTCAGACGGGCCTGGACATGCGCTGGCTTGAGCAGGGAGACCTTTCGTGCGCTGCATGATTTTAATCCATGATGGCGTAGTGTGTTACTAATGGTTTTCTTTGAGACTGTGGTCCCAGCTCTCTTCAGGTCATTGACCAGGTCCTGCCGTGTAGTTCTGGGCTGATCCCTCACCTTCCTCATGATCATTGATGCCCCACGATGTGAGATCTAGCATGGAGCCCCAGACCGAGGATGATTGACCGTCATCTTGAACTTCTTCCATTTTCTAATAATTGCGCCAACAGTTGTTGCCTTCTCACCAAGCTGCTTGCCTATTGTCCTGTAGCCCATCCCAGCCTTGTGCAGGTCTGCAATTTTATCCCTGATGTCCTTACACAGCTCTCTGGTCTTGGCCATTGTGGAGAGGTTGGAGTCTGTTTGATTGAGTGTGTGGACAGGTGTCTTTTATACAGGTAACGAGTTCAAACAGGTGCAGTTAATACAGGTAATGAGTGGAGAACAGGAGGGCTTCTTAAAGAAAAACTAACAGGTCTGTGAGAGCCGGAATTCTTACTGGTTGGTAGGTGATCAAATACTTATGTCATGCAATAAAATGCAAATTAATTACTTAAAAATCATACAATGTGATTTTCTGGATTTTTGTTTTAGATTCCGTCTCTCACAGTTGAAGTGTACCTATGATAAAAATTACAGACCTCTACATGCTTTGTAAGTAGGAAAACCTGCAAAATCGGCAGTGTATCAAATACTTGTTCTTCCCACTGTATGTGTGAGGCAACATCCAAACATTTTCCAACAGATATTATCAATAAAATTATTCCAATAAGGCATGACATGAGGTATATATACAACATCTTGTTGAAACAAGTCACCTATAGCTCTATTATTGTTGTATGGACCAAAATAAAAATACATCTTTCCTACTGATGAGTCAACAGGGATAATCGAAGCTAAGTTCTGAGGGTCATGTCTTGACACGTTCCTGAATAATAAAGCAACCCCTGAGGGAATGGCATCTAAAATGATTGTGAAATCTTTAGGTGTTACAGGGATCTTTTAAAGTGATAAGAATTCCTCATAATTAAGTAAAATACCCTCTACATTTACAGGTTGGCTCACAAATAGGATATTATTTGGGAACCAATATTCTAAAAACAATGATATTTTTTAATACAATATGCCTCGATTAGTCCAGATATAATATATGTGTGGATTGAAATTATGCTTATAAATGAAGGACCATGACAAGAAAACCTGATGATGAAAAGCAGAGCATTTCACTGGAACTTTTTCAATATTGTAATTGCAAACCAACATGAAGACATGATGAGGAATAAAGTTCCACATAGAAGTGGGTGTTCTTAGCAATTGTTTTATCCAATTGATCTTAAAAGTATTATTTAAGGTAGAAAAGTCCAGACAATAAAGCCCACCGTACTCTTAAGTGTTCATTACAACAGGAAGTTGAAAACACCTTGTTGCTTATTTTCCTGTCAAGATATAAAGATAGAGCGGCATATGTTAGTCTATAGATACCCTCAGCCTTGGCTATTAGGACTTCCTTTTAAAGATAAGTCCCGCTGTAGCCATTGGTTTAGCTTCTGGGTGTCACACAATCTTTGACAGCCATGAGTTCGCATTTATTAATGTTAATACATAGACCAGATGCTTTGGAAAAGGATTCTATCACATTGATCGATATGGGAATCTGACTAGCGTCGTTCAGAAAAAGTCTAGTATCATCAGCCAGCTGGTTTATAATAATTTATGTACCAGCTATGGAAATTCTATTATTAATAGAATTTGTAAGAAGTTGGGTGACTAATAAAAACATATACGGTGAGATGGGACAACCTTGCCTACTTCCTCTCTTTAACTCAAATCTAGGTGAGGTGCCACTGCCATGTTTCAGTTTGATAGAGCTGTTACCATTCGTATAGAGTCTTAATACGGGCCATGGCATTAATTTTGGGAAATGTTTCATCAGTGATGATGTCATCCTCTCCACAGTGCCGAAGTGCAGGCGTCACCATATCCCAGGGTTGATAATGTGTCCCAATTACCTGATTGGCTTCTGTCCATATGGAGCAGACTGCAGTTTCAGCCCAGTAAGACGCCCCTTCGCCTCGTGTGATTATGTGCATTTTTAACAAGTTTACTTTATGACACAAAATTGTTAACTTACTATCTATTTTCAAAATCGTCAGCCCATTTTCAAAATTGTCAGCCCAAAATGACAGACCATAAGTAGAGTCTACACTGACAGGGATCATTAAATGGTCAAGCCACACACACTGTACACTAGTGTACTGTAGTAGATGTAACAAATGACTACCAAATCTATCTACACAAATCTATCAAAGTCTATTTCTTTATGATGTTTGCATTTGTTGCCCTCAGAAGAACAGAGCTGACTAGTGGCATGTATTCATGGCTTCCCCCAAAAAATGTACCAACAAAAAAACATAAAAAATAATCGATTTTTGGCCTCCTTTCATAAAAAAAAGTATAAAATAATAGCCAATCAAGTTCTGCCTGCAGAAGGCTAGTCCTCTCTCCAGTACTCAGCATGGAGAACATAAACTATCGGATCAGACACCAGCGTGGAACCTACTCCAGGCAACCCCACTCTGACATTTTGTATGTGTCTGTTTGGTGTGGGCATAAGGACCACTCTGCCAGAGCTTCCAGACTACAGGAATGGCTGCCTTAAACATCAACCTGTCATGATTCTCAACTCAGCCTTAAAATACCAAGAGATTATGTTAGTTTCTGTTCATAACGTGTCACATTGTTATCGTGTATTGTCTAGAAGGATTGGCTAAAACAAAAACTATTGGGAAAAAAATCAAAGACCAGTTAGTCTCTCCTCCACTATGTGGCAGTCACATTCCTTGTAATATTTTCAGCTCTTTGATTGTTCTTTTCATTAAAGTATTGTTCAAGTTCATATTACAATGTTCTTATATACAGTAAGTTCTACGCTGTTCTCTTGTTTTAAAGGCGTGCGGCAGTCCCACTCCTTACGTATTTTATTGTTTATCAGACAGGACAGAGATAGACAAGGTAAGAGTGATTGCTGAAAGAGCAACAGGCTGGATTCTAACCCATGCTGGCAGCACTATATATGTTCTAAAGGAAGCGGCTTAGATCTCTAGACCACAATTTGTTCTCATTTAAAAGATAACCGTGTGACCACCGCTGATCCTCTTTACAACTAAGAAGTGTAGTTGATATTCAGAAACAGTATGATGTTGATATTCTCTGGCTCCAGGCAACTTCGTCTGCTGCAGAACATTTTATCTGTCTCATGGAAAGCCCTATCCAAGGGGTTCACTGTAGAATCCATTGAATTTCTCAGATCCTTTAGATCTCCACCATGCAAGTGGGTTTTCCGTCTCTGGAATTGAGCTGTGTTCACTGTACTGCTTCAGCAGTTGAACTATGTTCGGTACTGCGGATGAAACTACCAGTGGAGATGCAATCGCTTGGAGATCTTTAAGTAGTTTAGTTAGGAAGTGATTAGCACTTTCACTGTCGTTGACATTCAATATGCGGTTTTTGAACCTTGGGTCCGGGGCTGTGGTAAGGACCAGTCGTTGGCTCTTCTTCAGATCACCAAAATGAAATGTGCATTGTTTGGCTAACTGTTTAGCTACCTCCTTTCCACATTTTTCTTTGTTGATTTTCTTCTGAAGTTTTATGACCAGAGGAATGCTGTTGAAGAGGAAGTAGTACTGCTGATTATTAGAGATGTCTTCACATCCCTGTGACATCTCCTCTGTCACATCTTTGAAAGGCTGAAGGGTTGCTACAGCACTGGAGGCTTTAGTTATGTCAGATCCATTAAGACAGAGGTCAAACTCTTGTCTTTGGCTAAGCACCATGTTGATAGCCATGTATTGCTCAGCAAGTCTCTTCAGCACGTGGAAGCAGGATAACCATCCATCACCAACAGACTGTATCAGGCCATGATGAGGCAACTGCTGATGGAGTTGAGCCTCTTTTAGCTTTTTCTCAGCTTCTTTGTTGCTGTGGAAGAACCTCACAATCTTCTGACACTTCCTCAGCAGAGCCTCTAGAACAGGATCATCCTTCAACACATCTTTGAACACCAGGTTTAAAGTGTGGGTAAAACAAGGAATGTGTGTCCATCCATTTCGAGAAATGTCTTCTCTCATGGTTCCCTCTATGTTTGTCACCATGGTGTGAATCTTTTCTTTAATTCTCCAATCGTTTGCAATTCTTAACAGTTGTTCCACTATGTCGACTGCTTTATGTTCACCCAGGACTTTAGTCGTTTCTAATACGTAGGAATTGAGGTTCCATTCTGTGTCGATGACATGGCAAGTCACGGTCATGTAGGACTCTTCTGCTCTTGCAACGCACAGTTCAGCTGTTAATACAATATCATGAGCCAAGGCAAGGGATTGCTCTACCTTCTGCCTTGTCTCCTCATACATTCTGAGAAGGTCTTTGCGAATAGACAATGTCTCCTTTGGAATAATGGTGCCAGGATTTTTTATGGCATCCACAAATGCCTGGAAACCAGCATCTTCTACAATAGACAGTGGTTGCAAGTTGGAGACAATCAGGTTTGCCAGGTGCCTTTTGCGCGTGAATATTCCTTGAGTGCCAGCTGTGTCAAATAGGACATTATAAGTCAAGATCATCATAAATGTTTCACGTTATATAATTATCTCTAACATAATCAGAAACATTTATTATTGGTATTTTTCTAAACCAGTACTTCACAGTCACAGTTGAACACAGTTATTTAAAACAAAGACTGAGATTATATTCAGCATATTATTGCATATTTGTCAACTTCCTTCTCTCTCTAATGTGTATGCACTGTGTTTGTTGTTCATGGAGTACACACTAAATTAAGCATTAAATACAAAGACTGGTTACCGTTTTGTCTGATGCTTTGCGGTCTAGTGTCCTGGTGAACAGACAGGGCTTTATGGTTTCCCCTGTTCCTGGTATAAGGCCTATAAGTAAAGCCCCTTCCTGCAATCAAGCGACAATTCAGTAGATAAAACCAGAATTAGTCAAATAGGACAAAGTAAGATCATCATATATCACGTTATGCAAATATCTTCAACCTACAACATGAAATAATGTATATTTCTAAACATATAACAGTAGTCAGATTCCACCACCTTTGATTTGGCAAAAACACAGTTATTAGCAGTATTTAAAAAATATATGTAAAACACAATTTGAGGAAAAATGATGTTCATTGTTGTATTGATTTGATACTACATTGTAATATCACATCGAAATTCAATATATATTCTCGTTGTCCTTTCAGTCTTACAAATATATGAGACGTAAAAAAAAATACAAATAGTAGTACAAAGAGTAGTCACCATTTTGTCTGATCCTTCGCGGTCTAGTCTCCTGGTGAACAAACAGTGTTTCACGGTTTCTCCTGTTCCTGGTGTAAGGCCTAGCAGTAGGGTTTCCCCTGTTCCTGGTATAAGGTCTACCATTAAAACCCCTCCCTGCAATCAAAGGACAAGACAGTTGATACAACCTGAACTTGGGAAAGGTGTGCATCCTACAATGCTACAATGTCACGTGCTGACCACACCACCCACATTTTGCGCGTGCAAGCATTGCAAAATACATTTACAGATACATGGTATTCAATCATTTCACCCAAACTACTCGCGCGTGTCAACAAGCTTCTGCATAGCAAGGCGCTAAAATAGAACTTGGTTCTATTTTGATTTGATGCGCTGCTAGTCCGGCCTCTCCATCTCCTCATTGGTTTTTAGGAGCATATACCCACGTGGGGAATTGAAAGCTGAATTGAGGTACACACTCCAGTCTGTGGTGGTAATGCACCTTAAAGTTGGTTGCCAGCCGCCATATACAGTAAAGTCCACAGAAGAAGAAGTAGGAGAGATTATTAGAAACTAACTAGGTTTACCCTTTTTATCTTTAGATTAATTGTCAGAGTAGAGAACACATGATTTTGTGTGACTCAGAATGGGTCAAAATTGTGCATTTCATGTAATATAACAACCCAATGTTTATATCTCAGGACAAATTAGTTTGCAACAGAAAGCTAGCTAGCTAGCTAAATGTCCATGAATGTTTCACGTGTTTTGACCTGTTCCCAAATTAATAAAGTTAGTTCAGAGTTTGTTTTGATATTTCAACCTGCGTGTTCTGATCACGTCTGGTGTGGATGGACAAAATCAACATGCGATCGATGGCGCACGTGGACGCACGCATGTGCTCGGTGTAGTCAGCATGTCAGTGTTAAAAATTTCAAAATAATTAATATTGTTTCATTTGTTTTCATTGAACATGTCAGGAATAAAAAGGTTGGTAGAGGTTGGAGGCTATTATTTTATGGCATAATCTACAATGATCTGGAGATATTGAAGGTGATAGTGCTTACCAGAATGACTTGCTCTCTGAGACATATCTGCTGGAAATGTCTCACTTGTTGATTTCTCCTTCCTGACTTTGCCTCCTGTTGTAGCAGATAGGACGACATAGACAAAGATGTTACTTCCATCCCAGGTTTAAAACATTTCAATTCCTGTTTCAAAATTGTTTGCAAGAACATGACTGTTTTGCTTATTGTGTTCTTGTAAAGTGAATATCAGGAAATGCTGAGTAAAATTCAGTAACTTACTTGACAAGTGTCCTCTCCATATGTTCCTCCTCACTCCTGTCAGAACAATGTGTTTGTACTATTGGAGACAGGTGAGGTGTACCAATCCACTGGGTGTGGCTGTTGCAGTTTTCAGTGAAACGAAAGTCAAATGTCATCTTTGCCCTCCCTTAAAGTTTATTCCTATATTAGTCTTTAAAGGGATAGTTGGGATTTTGGCAATGAAGTCCCTTTAATTTATCACGGTCATTGTAGGATCATATCCTGTTTCACCTGAAACCTTGCCCATTTACCTGAAACTACTTTCTTGCAATAAAGGAAATGTTACACTTGTATTGTATTTGAGGTCTAAAATGCTTCTGAATGTTGTAATTTCCACCTGGATATTACAGACTTGATTTTCACTTACGAAAAATGTATTAACCCCTAAAAAAATGTCCATTAATTATAATCCACATAATAATTCACATTTCCTGTTGCTGCAGGACTATTTTCCCACTTTAGCAAACTGGCTCAAATAAGATCCCAAATCTGTACACCCATGGGCAGTGCCTCACTCACTTCTCATTCTCACAGAGTACAAATATTTTAGTTCAAAGTGCAAGGTAATAATTTATTTATTATATCAATGACAGTGGAGACATTCTTTGTTTTTAGTCAAATAAAAGCATTCACGTAAAACCACACCCTAGGTTAATATGCAAACGACTTCATTTTTGCATATTTAACAGAAAACAATCACACAATACACCAAACTATACACATGCCCAATGGGAAACAACAAATGAAATAGAAAAACAATAACTAACAAGACAAACCAACGTACCTAACAAAAATATAAAATAAAATACATAGGGAGAGTTTTTATTAAAATGTTCTAATAAGTGATGATACTCCGTTATGTACCTTTAATGAATAACAGTAATCTATTTTTGGTGTCTGTGTTCTTTTTCTTCAGCCTTTTGGCTAACATGAGTTCATGAAAGTATTTTTTTGATAAATTAACTAAAGTTAAAGTTTCTACTGTTGAGACTTTTTTTTATCAATACCAGACCTGAGATGGATGCACACAGTATGGAAACTTAAGGCCAGCATTCAATCTGATCGCTGGTTGCA
The DNA here is from genome assembly GCF_020615455.1 of Coregonus clupeaformis. Classification (NCBI taxonomy): domain Eukaryota; kingdom Metazoa; phylum Chordata; class Actinopteri; order Salmoniformes; family Salmonidae; genus Coregonus; species Coregonus clupeaformis. The sequence continues at coordinate 16,973,437 of NC_059192.1, read as the reverse complement.
GACAATGCAGCTTTTAAAGACAATTTCTGAACATTGCCTTTGAAAGCCACATTGTCGACAACCCCTGATCAGATTGAATGCCAGCCTAACACAGTCAGTTTGATAATCTGTTGATGTTCCCTTGAACAAGGCACTTAACGCCAATTGCTCCTGTAAGTTGCTCTGAATAAGAGCATCTGCTAAATAACTAAAATGTCAATGTAATAACATCAGGTTCAGCTACTGTGACCTTTTCAGAAGTTCAAACAACATTTTCATTTAACTTGACATTTATGAACAGGTCTGTATCACACTCTCACACCATGTATGCCAATCGAGTTCATCAAGTGAAGGAAGAGGAGCACTGAGGACGTATGGCTGTTCTAAGCACAATTGTGGCCTGTAAAGGTCTGCATCAGTATAAGAAAGAACCAAAAGATTATTACAATACTAGACAAAACCATCAGATGTTTTATCTCCCTATTCTACCACTCTCATTTTAGTTGTTACCAGTAGAGGGAGCTCATGGTTTGCTGTGGAGCTTTCAACTTCAGTTCATGGTGGGAATCAGTCTCCTCCTTGGTTTAGTGAAATACTTGCAGTATTGTAGAGTTAGTGTGACACAGACAGCAACATGCTACTTCTAAGTACTTTGCACTGACTAGAGCAAGCATGCAGTCTTGAATGTGGATGTTCGACTTGCTTGAAAACCCACCAAGCAATTAAACTATGAAGTATGACCTGACCAATCCAGATCATACTGCATTACATGTCCTGTGAGAAGAACTGAAACACTGTGTTCTTTTGTTTGATTGTACTGTATATTGAGTCTCACTTTTAGGAGAGAAAAAACTATTTCCCTGATCACTCAAGGGACCAGACAACCAGATTTTTATTTTTTTCCCCTGCTCATTCTGGACTTGTTATGTCTTTATGACACCTCTTTAAGGAATACCTGGGATAGGATAAAGTAATCCCTTCTACCCCCCCCCCTTTACTCCAACCCCCCCAAAAAAAAAAAACATTGTAAAGTGGTTATCCCACAGGCTATAAGGTGAATGAACCTATTTGTAAGTCGCTCTGGATAAGAGCGTCTGCTAAATGACGTTAATGTAAATGTAAATGTCTTGAACTCCTGCTCATTCTGGGATTGTTATATCTAGAACTCCTGCTCATTCTGGGCTTGTTATGTCTAGAACTTCTGCTCATTCTGGGCTTGTTATGTCTAGACCTGCTCATTCTGGGCTTGTTATATCTGGAACTCCTGCTCATTCTGGGCTTGTTATATCTGGAACTCCTGCTCATTATGGGCTTGTTATATCTAGAACTCCTGCTCATTCTGGGCTTGTTATGTCCAGAACTCCTGCTCATTCTGGGCTTGTTATGTCTACAACTCCTGCTCATTCTGGGCTTGTTATGTCTAGAACTCCTGCTCATTCTGGGCTTGTTATGTCCAGAACTCCTGCTCATTCTGGGCTTGTTATGTCCAGAACTCCTGCTCATTCTGGGCTTGTTATGTCTAGAACTCCTACTCATTCTGGGCTTGTTATGTCTAGAACTCCTGCTCATTCTGGGCTTGTTATATCTAGAACTCCTGCTCATTCTGGGCTTGTTATGTCCAGAACTCCTGCTCATTCTGGGCTTGTTATGTCTACAACTCCTGCTCATTCTGGGCTTGTTATGTCTAGAACTCCTGCTCATTCTGGGCTTGTTATGTCCAGAACTCCTGCTCATTCTGGGCTTGTTATGTCCAGAACTCCTGCTCATTCTGGGCTTGTTATGTCTAGAACTCCTGCTCATTCTGGGCTTGTTATGTCTAGAACTCCTGCTCATTTTGGGCTTGTTATGTCCAGAACTCCTGCTCATTCTGGGCTTGTAATGTCTAGAACTCCTTCTCATTCTGGGCATGTTATGTACAGATCTCCTGCTCATTCTGGCTTGTTATTTACAGAACTCTCTTCTTCCATATTCTATGATTCTGCCAGCAGAGCCCATGGTTTGCTATAGTGCTGTATGCCTACACTGTAAAACTTCTTAGTTTGTAAAATACTGTAAAAACAAACAGTAAATAACCTTTTTAATTATTTCCAGTAAATTGTTGTAAATGGCAATGCACTCTGGGTGATTTTAGATGTAAACAGTAAATGGCCGCGTTCAAGCGGGTCACTTTTGTCAAGACGTTGACCATCGTTGGTCACCGCCTTTTAAAGTGTGTTGCATTGTGGGTATAAAAATTGTCCGACTTTGAGTGACCCACGTGAACGTGACCAAAGACGTGACTGAAAGAGGAACCAACTTTGGCGCGATTCTAACACTACACGAATGAAGGTGATATTTGAGACCTCTCTCTAACCAATTAATTGTACACACGTTATGTTTTCAGTTTGAGTGTGTGATATGGGAGTATACAAACGTTTATTTTTACATTTATACAGAAACGTTTATGAACAATAGCAGGTATGCTGTCACTGCCATGTTGATCTGAGCCTTGCTGTTGGAAAACCACTGCAGTGTCCGACTTTCGGCTATCGCCGATGCACCTCCCCCGACTTCACTCGGCACCTTTCATCTACACTCGTCTTCGTTAGGCTTACTGCACGAACACACCCTGTGGGTCAGACCACATAGGCCGTGTTTCTTTGGGATCTTTTTGAGGGGGAAGGCCGAAGCAACCGACTGCAGATTAAAGTCGAGGAGTGAAGTCGGACACTGACGTGGTTTACCAACAGCAAGGCTCAGTGCAACATGGCAGTCTTTCTGTTGTTTATAAAAGTCATTCTTTATAATGTCGAAATAAATGTCTCTAACACCCATATCACACATTTACAAACTGTAAATATACAGTGCCTTGCAAAATTATTCACCCCGCTTGGACTTTTTCCTATTTTGTTGCATTACAACCTGTAATTTAAATTGATTTTTATTTGATTTCATGTAATGGACATACACAAAATAGTCCAAATTGGTGAAGTGAAATGAAAATAACAACTTGTTTCAAAAAATTCAAAAAAATAAATAACGGAAAAGTGCTGCGTGCATATGTATTCACCCCCTTTGCTATGAAGCTCCTAAATAAGATCTGGTGCAACTAATTACCTTCAGAAGTCACATAATTAGTTAAATAAAGTCCACCTGTGTGCAATCTAAGTATCACATAATCTGTCACATGATCTCAGTATATATACACCTGTTCTGAAAGGCCCCAGAGTCTGCAACACCACTAAGCAAGGGGCACCACCAAGAAAGCGGCACCATGAAGACCAAGGAGCTCTCCAAACAGGTCAGGGATAAAGTTGTGAAGAAGTACAGATCAGGGTTATAAAAAAATATCTGAAACTTTGCACATCCCATGGAGCACAATTAAATCCATTATTAAAAAATTGAAAGAATACCACAACAAACCTGCCAAGAGAGGGCCGCCCACCAAAACTCACGGACTAGGCAAGGAGGGCATTAATCAGAGAGGCAACAAAGACACCAAAGATAACCCTGAAGGAGCTGCAAAGCTCATTTCTTGTTTGTTAAACAATACAAAATATTAACAATTCAGTTAAAAAGTAAGAACATTTGCAAATAGATAAAAATAACATAGTAACACAATGAAATAACAAGGCTATGTTATGGGGGAAAAAAGTATTTAGTCAGCCACCAATTGTGCAAGTTCTCCCACTTAAAAAGATGAGAGAGGCCTGTAATTTTCATCATAGGTACACGTCAACTATGACAGACAAATTGAGAAAAAATAATCCAGAAAATCACATTGTAGGATTTTTAATGAATTTATTTGCAAATTATGGTGGAAAATAAGTATTTGGTCACCTACAAACAAGCAAGATTTCTGGCTCTCACAGACCTGTAACTTCTTCTTTAAGAGGCTCCTCTGTCCTCCACTGTTACCTGTATTAATGGCACCTGTTTGAACTTGTTATCAGTATAAAAGACACCTGTCCACAACCTCAAACAGTCACACTCCAAACTCCACTATGGCCAAGACCAAAGAGCTGTCAAAGGACACCAGAAACAAAATTGTAGACCTGCACCAGGCTGGGAAGACTGAATCTGCAATAGGTAAGCAGCTTGGTTTGAAGAAATCAACTGTGGGAGCAATTATTAGGAAATGGAAGACATACAAGACCACTGATAATCTCCCTCGATCTGGGGCTCCACGCACGATCTCACCCCGTGGGGTCAAAATGATCACAAGAACGGTGAGCAAAAATCCCAGAACCACACGGGGGGACCTAGTGAATGACCTGCAGAGAGCTGGGACCAAAGTAACAAAGCCTACCATCAGTAACACACTACGCCGCCAGGGACTCAAATCCTGCAGTGCGAGACGTGTCCCCCTGCTTAAGCCAGTACATGTCCAGGCCCGTCTGAAGTTTGCTAGAGTGCATTTGGATGATCCAGAAGAGGATTGGGAGAATGTCATATGGTCAGATGAAACCAAAATAGAACTTTTTGGTGAAAACTCAACTCGTCGTGTTTGGAGGACAAAGAATGCTGAGTTGCATCCAAAGAACACCATACCTACTGTGAAGCATGGGGGTGGAAACATCATGCTTTGGGGCTGTTTTTCTGCAAAGGGACCAGGACGACTGATCCGTGTAAAGGAAAGAATGAATGGGGCCATGTATCGTGAGATTTTGAGTGAAAACCTCCTTCCATCAGCAAGGGCATTGAGGATGAAACGTTGCTGGGTCTTTCAGCATGACAATGATCCCTAACACACCGCCCGGGCAACGAAGGAGTGGCTTCGTAAGAAGCATTTCAAGGTCCTGGAGTGGCCTAGCCAGTCTCCAGATCTCAACCCCATAGAAAATCTTTGGAGGGAGTTGAAAGTCCGTGTTGCCCAGCAACAGCCCCAAAACATCACTGCTCTAGAGGAGATCTGCATGGAGGAATGGGCCAAAATACCAGCAACAGTGTGTGAAAACCTTGTGAAGACTTACAGAAAACGTTTGACCTGTGTCATTGCCATCAAATGGTATATACCAAAGTATTGAGAAACTTTTGTTATTGACCAAATACTTATTTTCCACCATAATTTGCAAATAAATTCATTAGAAATCCTACAATGTGATTTTCTGGATTTTTATTTCTCATTTTGTCTGTCATAGTTGACGTGTACCTATGATGAAAATTACAGGTCTCTCTCATCTTTTTAAGTGGGAGAACTTGCACAATTGGTGGCTGACTAAATACTTTTTTCCCCCACTGTACAAGCTATATACAAGGAGTACCAGTAAGTCTAGGTTTAATCATAGGGCGCGTTCGAGCGGAACACTTTTGACAAGTCGTTGACGACTTTCAAAGTGTGTTGCATTGTGGTTATAACATTTTTCTGACTTGCTACTACAGTACATGTCGACTGCATGAACTTTTAAAAAATCATGTGATCAAAGGTCATGCAGTTTTTGATGAAATCTCCAACTGCACCTTGCAGCCATCTCTCCTTGACCGAGTCTGTAATACCTACATGTTTCAAGCAGACCAGCATAGTCCCTGTACCAAGGAAGCGAAGGTAACCTGCCTAAATGATTACCGCCCCGTAGCACTCACGTCTGTAGCCATGATTAGGAATTAGATGGCGCCGGAGGAGATGGCTGCCGTTTTACGGCCCCCTAACCAATTGTGCTATTATGTGTGTTTTTTTGCGTTATTTGTTATTTAGTCTGTACATAATGTTACTGCCACCATCTCTTATGACCGAAAATAGCTTCTGGATATCAGGACAGCGATTACTCACCTCGTATTGCACAAAGATTTTTTCTTCAACGAGATGGAAGCGAAGGATATTCTACAGACACCTGACAAGGCCCAAATCCCTGTTATTTGCATGAGAAAGAGACTGAGATATTGTGGACGTAGGTCGGGGTGCCTTGTAAGGATCCGACGGCGAGCGAGTAAACTGCCTCTTCCATCAATCCTATTAGCCAATGTTCAATCATTTGAAAATAAATTGGACGACCTAAGATCAAAGTTATCCTACCAACAGGACATTAAAAATTGTAATATCTTATGTTTCACCGAGTCGTGGCTGAACGACGACATGGATAACATACAGCTGGCGGGACATACGCTACATTGGCAGGATAGAACGGCTGACTCCGGTCAGACAAGGGGTGGTGGTATGTGTATATTTGTAAACAACAGCTGGTGCATAAAATGTAATACTAAGAAAGTCTCTAGGTATTGCTCGCCTGAGGGAGAGTATCTCATGATAAGCTGCAGACCACACTATCTACCAAGAGAGTTTTCATCTATATTTTTCGTAGCTGTCTATTTACCACCACAAACCGATGCTGGCACTAAGATGTACTCAATGAGCTGTATAAGGCCATAAGCAAACAGGAAAATGCTCATCCAGAGGCAGCGCTCCTAGTGGCCGGGGACTTTAATGCAGGGAAACTTAAATCCGTTCTACCTAATTTCTACCAGCATGTTAAATGTACAACCAGAGGACAAAAAAATCTAGACCACCTTTACTCCACAAACAGAGAAGCTCTCCCTTGCCCTCCATTTAGCAAATCTGACCATAGCTCTATCCTCCTGATTCCTACTTATAAGCAAAAACTAAAGCAGGAGGCACCAGTGACTTGGTGAATAAGGAAGTGGTCAGATGAAGTAGATGCTAAGCTACAGGACTGTTTTGCTAGCACAGACTGGAATATGTTCCGGGATTCATCCGATAGCATTGAGGAGTACACCACATCAGTCACTGGCTTCATCAATAAGTGCATCAATGACGTCTTCCCCACAGTGACCGTACGTACACACCCCAATAAGAAGCCATGGATTACAGGCAACATCCGCACTGAGCTAAAGGGTAGAGCTGCCGCGTTCAAGGAGCGGGACTCTAACCCGGACGGTTATAAGAAATCCCGCTATGCTCTCCGACGAACCATCAAACAGGCAAAGCATAAATTCGGACTAAGATTGAATCCTACTACACCGGCTCCGATGCTCGTCGGATGTGGCAGGGCTTGCAAACTAATAAGGACGACAAAGGGAAGCACAGCCGTGAGCTACCCAGTGACACAAGCCTACCAGATGAGCTAAATCACTTCTATGCTCGCTTCGAGGCAAGCAACACTGAAGCATCAGCTGTTCCGGATGGCTATGTGAACACGCTCTCTGTAGCTGATGTGAGTAAGACTTTTAAGCAGGTCAACATTCACAAGGCCGCAGGGCCAGACGGAGTACCAGGACGTGTACTTCGAGCATGCGCTGACCAACTGTCAAGTGACTTCACTGACATTTTCAAGTTGTCCCTGACTGAGTCTGTAATATCAACATGTTTCAAGTGGACCACCATAGTCCCTGTGCCCAAGAACACTAAGATAACCTTCCTAAATGACTACCGACCCATAGCACTCACGTCTGTAGCCATGAAGTGCTTTGAAAGGCTGGTCATGGCTCACATCAACACTATTATCCCAGAAACCATAGACCCACTCCAATTTGCATACTGCCCCAACAGATCCACAGATGATGCAATTTCTATTGCACTCCACACTGCCCTTTCCCACCTGGACAAGAGGAACACCTATGTGAGAATGCTGTTCATTGACTACAGCACAGCGTTCAACACCATTGTGCCCACAAAGCTCATCACTATGCTAAGGACCCTGGGACTAATCACCTCCCTCTGCAACTGGATCCTGGACTTCCTGACAGGCCGCTCCCAGGTGGTAAAGGTAGGTAACAACACGTCTGCCACGCTAATCCTCAACACGGGGGCCCCTCAGGGGTGCGTGCTTAGTCCCCTCCTGTACTCCCTGTTCACCTACGACTGTGTGGCCAAACAAGGCTCCAACACCATCATTAAGTTTGCTGACTACACAACAGTGGTAGGCCTGATCACCAACAACGACGAGACAGCCTATAGGGAGTTCAGAGACCTGGCAGTGTGGTGCCAGGCCAACAACCTCTCCCTCAATGTGAGCAAGACAAAGGATCTGATCGTGGACTACAGGAAAAGGCGGGTCGAACACGCCCCCATTAACATCGACAGGGCTGTAGTGGAGTGGGTCGAGAGTTTGAAGTTTCTTGGTGTCCACATCACCAACGAACTATCATGGTCCAAACACACCAAGACAGTCGTGAAGAGGGCACGACAACACCTTTTCCCCCTCAGGAGACTGAAAAGATTTGGCATGGGTCCCCAGATCCTCAAAAAATTCTACAGCTGCACCATTGAGATCATTCTGACTGGTTGCATCACCGCCTGGTATGGCAACTGCTCGGCATCTTACTGTAAAGCGTTACAGAGGGTAGTGCGTACGGCCCAGTACATCACTGGGGCCAAGCTTCCTGCCATCCAGGACCTATATACTAGGCGGTGTCAGAGGAAAGCCCAAAAAATTGTAAAAGACTTCAGTCACCCAAGTCATAGACTGTTCTCTCTGTTACCGCTTGGCAAGTGGTACCGTACCGCCAAGTCTAGGACCAAAAGGCTCCTTAACAGCTTCTACCCGCAAGCCATAAGACTGCTGAACAATTAATAAAATGGCCACCCGGATAATTTCCATTGACACCCCCCCTCCATTTGTTTTTACACTGCTGCTACCCACTGTCTATTGTCTGTATAGTCACTTTACCCCTACAAATTACCTCGACTAACCTGTACCCCCGCACATTGACTCTGTATATAGCCTCGTTATTGTTATTTTATTGTGTTACTTTTTTATAATTTTTTACTTTAGTTTGTTTGGTAAATTATTTCTTAACTCTTTCTTGAACTGCTTTATTGGTTAAGGGCTTGTAAGTAAGCATTTCACGGTAAGGTCTACACCTGTTGTATTCTGCGCATGTGACAAATAAAGTTTGATTTGATTTGCATTGTGGGAGGCACTATTTGTCAACCAATCATTAGAGTGTTTTTGTTTGACCCACTCCCGACACGTTCATTACTATGGGACAGCTGGAGATCGAATTTGAATATTAAAACAATGTTGCAAATGTTGCAAATGTCGGAGAGACAGACAGCAAGGTTTATACAAATCTCCGCTGTTGAAAACTAAATGTTAGTCTAAAAGAAATGCGAGATAATGTCTAGATGCTTTTTATAGTTGAGATCAAGTTCATAAAGTGCCTGGCTGGGCTGATCAGACAGTGGATTGTGCAGTCAGATGGAACCGAGTAAATAGGCATTTTAACATCATAGATTTAGCAGGTGGTAACTTGTGGAATAGACACCGGCAGGAATGCGGTTTTAACCAATCAGACCCACCCGTTGTATAAATATTAGTATTCGCAAGCTCTTTTGGCAGCAAGCTAAGCTTTTTATAAAATATTGCTAGCTACCTAGCTAGCTTGGCAAACATTATGTCACGGGTTCAGCCGAGGCTGCTCCTCCTCCTTGCTCGGGCAAGCTTCGGCGTTCGTCGTCCCCGGAGTACTAGCTGCTGCCGATCTATGTTTCGGTGTTTGTCTTGTTTGGTCTTTATTGTTTACACCTGTTTCCCATTATGTTTGATTGTGTTCCCTTTATAACCCTCTGTTTCTTATTGTGTATTGTGCGTAATTGTTTTGGTCTTTGCGGCAGTTGCCCATGTGTTCGGGTCATATTATTTCCTCTCTCTTTGAGGTTGCCTTTGTACTTTGTATTTGCACAGCATCCAGTAAAGTTTCTGCCAGTAGCTCGGTGTCCTGCTCTTGACTTCGCCCACCGCATACACGTCGCTGTGACACATTAGCTAGCTAGCTACCTGTGTCAGGCTGCTGGCTTCCTAAGTGACAGTGGCTGAAAGGTGTAGGCGATAGAAAAATGGCAGAATTCACAAAACCACTTCACAAACCATCAATAACTTTGATAGCTACCAGCCTGTAGTCTAAATCATTACAGTTGCAGCAGCACGCTAGCTAGTCGTTAACAAGGTATGGTACTGTAGCCTGGCTAAACCTTTGTTACTGTTGTATCTAGGCCTTACTAACGATGAACAGCACATTTTGTTTTCTCAAATACAGTTATGTCCATCTTGATTTGCTTTTAATTACACATAGTTTCCTCTCTTTTGTTTGCTCTTGAGGATGCACTGGAGAAGATTAGGGAGTTGGAGGAACGCCTCCCCAGCCATTCCAGAGCTAGCACACTTGACTCCACTTGTTAATGAACACAATAATAAAACCTATGGAATTTTAACAATATGATATGGCCAATAAACTATAATTTAAAAAAACCTGTGTGGTTCTACAAAGAACCCTTGAGATTGAGAAAGGTTTTTTATAGAACCTTTCTCCATAAAGTTTCTATAAAGAACTGTAAAAATGGGTTTTATATAGCCCCAAAAAGGGTTGTAACGGTAGTGAAACCTTTTTTGGTGCCATATAGAACCTTTTTTAATGGTTCTTTATAGAACCTTAGGAAGGGGTTCTTTATAGCACCATACAGGTTCCATTTAGAACCTTATGAGCATGGTTCTTTATAGAAAATTCAAAAAAAGGTTCCATATAGCACCAAAAGGGGTTCCGCCACGGTTACAAACTAAATAACCCTTATTTGGCACTATATAGAACCATTTGTTTTAAGTGTGTAGTGTAGAATTATTTTATTTGCATAGATTCCTTTTTTCCATCTCATATAGAAAACGCTGCTTGTTATTGTTGGAGCTCACATGTATGCTGCTAGACAAATCCAAGGCTTTCAAGTAATCTGCTTTATTGTTTCAACCATTACTTGACTTCTACTACTAACTATCCACTGCCAGCTGTGTTGTAAGGGCCTCTTGAACATTCCAGTAGATGTACAAATGACTCTGTGTCTTCAGAGGGTTTCTCTGTGTGCATTGTAACAAATGGAGGACTATCTCACAACTATTGCCTCTTAGGCCATCACCCATCAACATTGCTCAATTGTGTTTTGATACTCCTTTCTCCTCCCTTGGCTCAGCGGTACCTGTTCCTCTCAGAGTAAGTGGCACTTTTCTGAGGATTAAGAGGCTGGTTTACATACTCTCCAGCTGGATGTGTGTGTGTGATCTTTGTTTAAGTGAATGACAGGGCATTTGGAGAAGATGTTTCAGTTTGAGAGGGTCTTTAATCCTCTAGCAGCCAATCTAATGTTCACATGTGGCCAGACCTGCCATGACAAAACCCTCCCTAAACACAATAATAACAAATACTACCCTAGTGTTTAAACTGCCTGCAATATAACTACAGCCCTCTACACCTTTTAATCCAACAATGAGACCTTGTAATCTCTGTAAATTATATAATACATAGGACTGGTGGAATTATGTTGCACATGCAGTTAACAAAAATATATGGAAATGTCTGCTCTATCCAAAGTTACAACCAACTTATTGCAGCATTACCACAACAACCAACTGATTGCAGCAACCAACTGATTGCAGCAACCAACTGATTGCAGCATTACCGCAAACATTTAGGAGGCAAGTGGAAAGGGTAGTGTTTAGAATAGTTGACTGTCCTCTCTGCCAGTGTCTTTAATGGTTGACTGTCCTCTCTACCATTGTTTAGAATGGTTGACTGTCCTCTCTACCAGTGTTTAGAATGGTTGACTGTCCTCTCTATCAGTGTCTAATGGTTGACTGTCCTCTCTACCATTGTTTAGAATGGTTGACTGTCCTCTCTGTCTGTGTTTAGAATGGTTGACTGTCCTCTCTATCTGTGTTTAGAATGGTTGACTGTCCTCTCTATCAGTGTATTGAATGGATGACTGTCCTCTCTACCAGTGTTTAGAATGGTTGACTGTCCTCTCTATCAGTATCTTGAATGGTTCACTGTCCTCTCTACCAGTGTTTAGCATGGTTGACTGTCCTCTCTGTCTGTGTTTAGAATGGTTGACTGTCCTCTCTACCAGTGTTTAGCATGGTTGACTGTCCTCTCAGCCAGTGTTTAGAATGGTTGACTGTCCTCTCTACCAGTGTTTAGAATGGTTGACTGTCCTCTCTACCAGTGTTTTAGAATGGTTGACTGTCCTCTCTACTAGTGTTTAGAATGGTTGACTGTCCTCTCTACCAGTGTTTAGAATGGTTGGGTGTCATGTGATCGAACAGTGATTTCCACACGTCTTCCTTGCTGGACTGGTGTGTGTGTGTGTGTGTTCCTTGTATACATCAAGGAGTGATTTTACTTGGTCCATGGTGATTGGATGACAGATGTCAGCAGTTCAGCTTCTTGTCATATTTGGCTCCTTTATTTGGGTCTAACGTGTGAAAGCATCTTAACCTCTCCTCTGCTGCCTGAGGCGCCCATATGTTCTCCGTGCAAAACAGGGGTGTAGCAAAGCAAATCCCACTTATTTCCCACCATTCTGCATGATCCAGTCCAGAGGGATACATCCACATGTGATTGGGGGATGGGACACACACACACACAGCCCAGGGAGTCATCATGACAAGGGTGTGATTAGGACGTGGGATGTTAAAAACGAACACAGGCTGAGCATGGAGCGTTACCAGGGAACTGAAACAGACCACATGTACCTAGAACACTTAAATATTTAGTTGAGGAAAGCTGAGCAAGTTCAAATGCCAGACAATTAATCTTCGCAAATGAGAGAGTGTGGTCAAACAAACTGACAGGAGTGTATAATAAAGCAGGGGAGAGAGAGATAGAGAGATACTCTATACTGGAACATCCCTACTGTATGTATCTAAAGAGACAAGATTTTAACCAAATCCAAGGGTGAAAGTTCACCCTCATCCCTTCTTCACTCATAAGACCATGGAAAGGGAATATCTTTCCAATAATTAGTCACAGTTTCAGATTTAGACCACTATAGAGGGCTTGCAGTTGACGTACGACGCCTCCTGGCTGCCATGTTGGAAGAACCAATGCATTAATTCTTCTGACAACAACAGCCCAGTGGCTACTAGTTTTAGGCATGATAACAGTGCCTAAAACTAGTTGATTCATCACCACTGTCATTTTCTGTAGAGTAAATGGCTGCTCTAACAAGGCAGGTAAGACAACGGGGGAAAAATAGGTTTACAGATTCCCCGCAATCATGAAACGCCATTGGTGACACCAAGATAAGCCTCAAGAACTGTCAGAAAAGCAAAGAAACATTTTTTGCCCATCAAGACCTGAACCCAGACAGTTGTCAGTACAGGGTCTGCTCCATCAAGACCTGAACCCAGACAGCTGCCAGTACAGGGTCTGCTCCATCAAGACCTGAACCCAGACAGCTGTCAGTACAGGGTCTGCTCCATCAAGACCTGAACCCAGACAGCTGTCAGTACAGGGTCTGCTCCATCAAGACCTGAACCCAGACAGCTGTCAGTACAGGGTCTGCTACCATCATTTCATCACTGGTAAATCAAGTCTGATTGATTTTGAGTTTAGTTTAGCTGTTATGCTAACCAGGCGTTAACAACAACACTAAGTTAGCCCAAATTAGCTAGCTAGATAGCTGAATGCTAATAGCTAGACTACAAGCTAAAAAGGGATCCAGCTTTTGTCAAATTGTCAAAAGTAATTTTGGTTCATTTTAGTAAACCTAACCCTTTTACTGTCACGATCGTCGGGAACAGAGGACCAAGGCGCAGCGTTGAATGCAAACATACTTTTTATTTGGTGATTACACGAACAAAACAACAAACGATAACGTGACGTCCACGGCGTGACACAAACCACACTGGAACAAGATCCCACAACCACTGTGGGAAAACAGCCTGTCTAAATATGGTTCCCAATCAGAGACAACCAGCAACAGCTGACACTCGTTGCCTCTGATTGAGAACCACTCTGGCCAACATAGAAATACAACAACTAGAAAAACAAATGGAAACTCACACCCTGGCTCAACATACAAGTGTCCCCAGAGCCAGGGCGTGACAGTACCACCCCCTAAAGGCGCGGACTCCGACCGCGCCAACCAAATACCACAGGGGAGGGACCGGGTGGGCACTCCGCCTTGGCGGCAGATCCGGCTCCGGGCATGATCCCCACTCCCTCTCTAACCCCCCAAAGTACCCCTGGTCCGGTCTGGCCCTGCTGACCGGAGCTGAACTGAACACTGGTGGAGCGGATTGCTCTAGCTCCGGCGTGGAGCAGCTGACAGGTGCCGGACCAGGCACCGGTGGAACAGGCACGGGCTGTGCCGGACTGACGACACACACCACTGGCTTGGTGTGGGGAGCAGGAACGGACCGAGCCGGGCTGACGAAGCGCACCACTGACTTGGTGCGGGGAGCAGGAACGGGCCGAGCCGGGCTGACGAAGCGCACCACTGACTTGGTGCGGGGAGCAGGAACGGGCAGAGCCGGGCTGACGAGCGCACCATTGGCTTGGTGCGGGAGCAGGAACAGGCCGGGCCGGGCGGCGACGCGCACCATTGGCTTGGTGCGGGGAGCAGGACAGGCCGGCGACGCGCACCATTGGCTTGGTGCGGGGAGCAGGAACAGGCCGGGCCGGGCTGGCGACGCGCACCATTGGCTTGGTGCGGGGAGCAGGAGCGGGCCGGACCGGGCTGGCGACGCGCACCATTAGCCTGGTGCGGGGAGCAGGAACAGGCCGGGCCGGGCTGGCGACGCGCACCATAGGCTTGGTGCGGGGAGCAGGAACAGGCCGGGCCGGGCTGGCGACGCGCACCATTGGCTTGGTGCGGGGAGCAGGAACAGGCCGGGCCGGGCTGGCGACGCGCACCATTGGCTTGGTGCGGGGAGCAGGACCAGGCCGGGCCGGGCTGGCGACGCGCAGCATTGGCTTGGTGCGGGGAGCAGGACCAGGCCGGGCCGGGCTGGCGACGCGCACCACAGGCTCGGTGCAAGGGACAGGAACAGACCAGACCGTACTGGGGACACACACCACTGGCCCTACGCAGGGATCAGGAACGGGCCGGACCGGACTGGTAACACACCCCAGTACCTCTCGCCGTGCCTCTACACCTTCCTTCCCCTCTTTGACCAGTGGCCCCCGTAACCTGGCGGCCTCCTCTGCCAACCCGCTGGGCTGCTCTATCGCGGTCTCCTGCTGCCCCGTCATCCACGGCGTGAGCCCCCCTCTAAAAAATTTCTGGGCTTGTCTCTCCCCCGTGGACCAGGCCTCCATGGTTCTCACCCACCTCTCGCCCTTCTGCTTCCAAGTCAAGCCCCTCTCTTCCTCACACGGCTTGACCCAGTCGAGGAGGCGAAGGAGATCCGCTAGAGATCTCCCTTGGTCCAGTCTTGGTGGGATCTTCTGTCACGATCGTCGGGAACAGAGGACCAAGGCGCAGCGTTGAATGCGAACATACTTTTTATTTGGTGATTACACTAACAAAACAACAAACGATAACGTGACGTCCACGGCGTGACACAAACCACACTGGAACAAGATCCCATAACCACTGTGGGAAAACAGCCTGTCTAAATATGGTTCCCAATCAGAGACAACCAGCAACAGCTGACACTCGTTGCCTCTGATTGAGAACCACTCTGGCCAACATAGAAATACAACAACTAGAAAAACAAATGGAAACTCACACCCTGGCTCAACATACAAGTGTCCCCAGAGCCAGGGCGTGACATTTACCAACCTTAAACTAATTATCCTAACCTGTAGCCTAAATTCTCCTAATCTGCTATGAAATGTCAAATATGATGTTAATTAGACAAAAGCTGGATCTCTTCTAGCCACGACCATGAAAAGGGGAGACACAAATTGTACAATATGACATCCATATTGTAATGAATACTCATACATGGTATGGTCATACACAGGTAGGCAAACAGGCAGGAGAATCAAAAACTAGGACTGAAGACTATAACTGGTTCTCACAAACGAGCTAGGAAAAGGCTTAGTAGAGTCAAAACGAACAATACCTCACAAGGCACAAACAGAATGAACTGAACTAAATAAGGAGCTGATGAGACCAGGTGAGTAACTAACACAGGTGAAATCAATGAACAAAAATGAAAGACAGGGCTACGTTCAAGAACACAAAGAAACAGGGCTACGTTCAAGAACTCAAGGTTGACTAAGAAAATAAATACAGAACCTTACACATATAGCCTGGAGGTCATTGTTGTCAACAAAAAAAAAACTCCAGTGATTATCATATGATAACCCAATGATAATTTGTTGAGAACGTTATTCATAAGTGGGAAAATGTATGGACATTACAGCATAGGACAAAGGCCTCAATGGGATAGGACAACCTGCTGTGTTGACTATTGGTTGTTCCAGCCCAACAATTGATTTAATCTTTATGACACTAAAACACCTGACTGAATTGATCACTACCAAACAATTAAGAGCCCTGATGGTAGAGTCGACCTGAAGAAGTGATATTCTAACATCAAATCAAATTGTATTTGCCACATGTGCCGAATACAAAAGGTGTAGACCTTACAGTGTCAGACACTAACTTTAAGCATCAGTTGTCAGAGCACCTTACCGATCACTGCACCTGTACACAGCCCATCTGAAATTAGCCCACCCAACTACCTCATCCCTATATTGTTATTTATTTTGCTCTTTTGCACCCCAGTATCTCTATTTGCACATCATCTCTTGCACATCTAGCATTCCAGTGTTAATACTAATTGTAATTATTTTGCACTATAGCCTATTTATTGCCTTACCTCCATAACTTGCTACATTTGCACACACTGCATATTTTCTGTTGTATTTTTTTGTTGACTTTATGTTTTTTTACCCCATATGTAACTCTGTGTTGTTGTTTTTATCGCACTGCTTTGCTTTATCTTGGCCAGGTCGCAGTTGTAAATGAGAACTTGTTCTCAACTGGCTTACCTGGTTAAATAAAGGTGAAATAAAGAAAATAAAAAAACAGTGAAATGCTTACTTACAAGCCCTTAACCAACAATGCAGTTTTAAGAAAAAATAGATAAGTAAAAAATAAAAATGAAAAATAATTAAAGAGCAGCAGTAAAAAAAAAAACAGTAGGGAGGCTATATACAGGGGGTACCGGTACAGAGTCAATGTGCAGGGGCACCGGTTAGTCAAGGTAATTGAGGTAATATGTACATGTGGGTAGAGTTAAAGTGACTATGCATAGATTATAAACAGAGTAGCAGCAGAGTAAAAGAGGGGGTGGGGTGGGGGGACAATGCAAATAGTCTGGGTATTCATGATTAGCTGTTCAGGAATCTTATGGCTAGAAGCTGTTTAGAAGCCTTTTGGACCTAGACTTGGTGCTCTGGTACCGCTTACCATGCGGTAGCAGAGAGAACAGTCTATTACTAGGGTGGCTGGAGTCTTTGACAATTGTCTTTGACAATTTGTAGGGCCTTCCTCTGACACTGGTATGGAGGTCCTGGATGGCAGTGATGTACTGGGCCGTAGGCATTGCCCTCTGTAGTGCCTTGCGGTCGGAGGCTGAGCAGTTGCCATACCAGGCAGTGATGCAACCAGTCAGGATGCTCTCGATGGTGCAGCTGTATAACTTTTGGAAGATCTGAGGACCCATGACAAATCTTTTCAGTCTCCTGAGGGGGAATAGGCTTTGTCGTGCCCTCTTCACGACTGTCTTGGTGTGTTTGGACCATGATAGTTCGTTGGTGATGTGGACACCGAGGAACTTGAAGCGCTCAAACTGTTCCACTACAGCCCCGTCGATGAGAATGGGGGCGTGCTCAGTCATCTTTTTTTTCCTGTAGTCCACAATCAACTCCTTTGTCTTGATCAAGTTGAGGGAGAGACAAAGGAGATGATTGTGGACTACAGGAAAAAAAAGAGGACTGAGCACGCCCCCATTCTCAGATGTGCTTTTCATTTGTTTATGTACTGTAGCTTCACCAGCTGACCTCTATCAAGACACCCATGTGGACTGGATTCCCACTGTGAAGATGAGCAATGCTGCAGCAGCATCAGCTTCTACTACTTTGTCCTTTTCCAGATATGAAAGGAGAAATCCCTCAGTTATACAAGATGGTTGTCATATGCTGTGCTTTGGATATGAAAAGAGACATCCCTCAGTTATACAAGATGGTTGTTATATGCTGTGCTTTGGTCAATCTGAATGATTCTGTTGTGCCATTTGAGTAGAGAGCACCTTCACCTTGTTGTCATGCCAAAAGTGCCCCCTTAAACCGAATGAATATATAAAATGTATTTTGGAACGTGTTAAAGATTGTTTATGATATTGTAAACATAGTGTACTTTAATAATAGGCTATATTGTTGTATTGGTGAAATGAAAAGTATTGTGTCATCTCTGCTTTGCCTAGCCCCATTAAATAAAACATATTTCTTATAGCCCAACTATTTTATTTATTTACAATTTAAACACATTTAGCATAGACAATGTAATTGTTGTGGTAGTCTTAGGCAAACCACCTTCATTATCACAGAGCCACCTCCAAGTGCCACAGACCTTCTTGGAGAAAAGTATCTGGCATTGAACTTGGTAGTAGTAGTTGTGTGTATGTTTTAAGCTAAGGATCCTATCTCCTGCTTCCAGACATTTCACCACCTAGATTACATGGGTTGGATTTTCCCCCAAAAATGTCATGCATCAGCACAAGGCCTCATATACATTGTCTACTGGTATTGTTTTTCAATTGAGAACATACAGCTGAACAATATGTTAACAATGTGTAAATTAAGATATTCTCTGCTTCAGATACACAATGTCAATGGGTGCATTGCAAATGCCCTTAAGGCTAATGCCATCATACTGTCGGCCAGTAGTTCCCAACTCCGGTCCTCAAGTACCCCCCCAACAGTACAGTTTTATTGTAGCCACAGACAAACACACCTAATTAAACTTGTCAACTAATCATCAGGCCCTCAATGAGTTGAATCAAGCATGTTTGTCCGGGATTACAACAAAAATATGCTGTTGGGGGTACTGGAGGACTAAAGTTGTGCTGTTGGGGGTACTGGAGGACTGGAATTGGGAACTACTGATGTAAGTCTATGGCTGCATTGGCGTTGCAGACCATTATCAGCTGCAAAATGGGAACACATGGCTGATATCCTGAAAAAAAGAGTGACAATCAAATAAAAATACTTGGAGAGCTTATGACTGAACAAAAAGGTAATGTTCATTTGAGAATACAACACAGAAACACAGACAAATTAGAGACAGATTCCCTTCCCCTCTGTTGCAGGATTGTGATCTGTGATTAATCAACAATGACACTAGTTCATCTTGAATAATAGTTAAGTTAACAATTAAAACAAGTTTAAACACTTAACTTCAAATAATCAACACTTTCATATAATTTCAAAGTGTACATGTAAGCTAACTCATATGTAAAGGTTAGCCATCTTAGTAACAAGTAGGCTATTATTACTAAAGCATCATTTCAGGTGGACAACAAAAAGTCAATACCAGAGGTGGCCAACATCGCTCCACCGATCCCTGATCTACTGGGGAGCAGACTACTATTACAGTCCAGTAACTGATCCCTGATCTACTGGGGAGCAGACTTCTATTACAGTCCAGCAACTGATCCCTGATCTACTGGGGAGCAGACTTCTATTACAGCCCATCAACTGATCCCATATCTACTGGGGAGCAGACTTCTATTACAGCCCAGCATCTGATCCCTGATCTACGGGGGAGCAGACTTCTATTACAGCCCAGCAACTGATCCTTGATCTACGGGGGAGTAGACTTCTATTACAGCCCAGCAACTGATCCCTGATCTACTGGGGGAGCAGACTTCTATTACAGCCCAGCAACTGATCCCTGATCTATGGGGGAGCAGACTTCTATTACAGCCCAGCAACTGATCCCTGATCTACAGGGGAGCAGACTTCTATTCCAGACCAGCAACTGGTCCCTGATCTACGGGGGAGCAGACTTCTATTACAGTCCAACAACTGATCCCTGATCTACGAGGGAGGAGACTTCTTTTACAGCCCAGCAACTGATCCCTGATCTACTGGGGAGCAGACTGCTATTCCCGCCCAGCAATAGCACACTTGATTATTAACTAATTATGTTTGATTAATTTAAATCAGGTGTGTTAGTGCTGGGCTGGAACAGAAGCCTGCAAACCCAGCAGGATTGGCCTGCTCCAGTTGTAATAGGTTTATAAATTGTGTGACTTTTAAACCGTATTTTTGTTCACAAAAGTTGCTAACATATAATCCATGGTATACTAGGATGTACCCTTATTCTCTTAGGACATTCATTGGGACCTCTTCATCTGCAGACAGGGTTTCATAGGTCTCTGTATCTGAGGACAGAAAACGTCACAAAGAAACAGGCTGCATTATACTCAAGTTAGACAGCACTGAATATTATGTTGCTATATCTCTCTGAATAGTTTCATAATGTCCTCCCACAAAGGTACCTGCCCTATCCAGAGTAGACTACTCTCCCTTCTCTGACAGCTGAAACTGCTAGGTAATCATTTCACCCTCTTCCATGGTTGTTAGCTAGCTACCTACCTAGCTACAAATGCATTTGGAGTTACAACGATAAATACATCAAGATAGCTAACTAGCTAATATGAAGTTAGCAAGATGGTGATATTTAATTAACCTAGCTAGCTATACAGTATGTAAAGTTAGCTAACTAGTGAATATTACGTTAGCAGCTCATTTGAGTTAGCCTGCACACTAAGTTTCTGTAGCAAGCTAGCTATGTTTTTTATTACTTTCAACATATATTTACTTACTTGAATAGGTTCTCCCACTGCCTCCGTTTTCTGGGTCCTTACAAACACTAAATAATGGGGAATCTTCCCGAAGTTTAGGGTGGTAGCACAACGCAGCCAGCCATGTGGACGATTGGAAGACTTTCAATAGACTGAGTTTGATCTTCCAACATGGCACTAGGTGCGGTGGCTAGATTGAAACAATGAGTTCTGTGAAACTCCTGCCTTAAAAAAAACACATCATGCCAGGCCCAGCCTGCAGTTTATTCTGGCTGAAATAACTTCATTTTTCAATAAATGTTATGTCTCCTGAGTGGTATCCTATGAAGCAGGTTTGTGGAGTTAGCGAGGTAACTTGTGGTCAACTTTGAGTTCAACTCGGGGTAACCGGTCATACGAAGGTGGCTCACCTGTCATGTCTCCTCCCGTTGCTCCCCTCTGGCGCTCTGATTCGCTGGTCTACTGAACCACCGGTCTGAGCGCACCATCGTGGCAACACCGGAATGGAAACCCAATGCACCCTAATCACCTAGAGCGCACCTGCACCACATCATTTCATCACCACCCCTATTTAGCCCTGGACTGTTCCTTTTGATGTTGTGTGTGATTGTTTAGAGTCGTGTCGTGTACTCTATCTTTGTTATTTCTCTTTGTCATTGTTTAAGTAAACCTTGACCTTGTTAATTCCTGCGTCTGCGTCCTGCCTCTTCGTATACTCAGTACTCGTCACATCACCTTTTAGCCAGTTACATTTCAATGGCAACGAATCCTTCAGAACTGACCTGCTTCGGGGCAGGCTAACTCCACTTACCCTGAATGAAATGACTGAGCCACGAGTTGAGGACCAATGAAATCAGATTCCCTCCCTCTCGCAAAGATTGCATCATCATCCCCTTCATTTGAGGAAGACGACTGATTAAATATATAATTAAGGTTTTTTTGTGTGTAAAAAAATAGTAATGTTAAAATATATCCAGTAAAATGTCCAGTAACTTACTGGAATAAATTGGCCAGGTAGTTATTATAGTTTATTTAACAGTACATCTACTGTAATCCATTTTACAGCAATCAATTTTACGGTCCAATTTTTTTTTACTGTAATCTAATTGACAGTATTTACTGGAATTACCCATGAAGCAACATATTTCCCAGTGTTCTTTGCAAGTTTTCATTTTTACATTTACATTCACAGTTTGGTCATTCAGCGGGCTCTCTTGTCCTTAGCAAATTAGTCAGTGCATTCAACCAAGGATAATAAAAAAGAAAAAGAAAACATATCACAGTCATCGCAAGTAAAACGTTTCTGTAACCGTTACTGAACATTTTGTTGTAGTTAAGGATACATTGATCTTCAAAATAATTGTAATTACAACAAGATATCATATGATATATCTGATAGTGCCAATACAATACTGAGATATTCACAGTAACTTGATGCCAGAGCAATGAAATACAGTACAACACAATAAAAGTGACTATTAAACTGTAAGAATAATTATTTCTACAGTATTATACTGTAATTACAAGGGATTAGATCAAGTATGTTGGCTGAAGGCATTTGCATATTACAGCATATTAATGAATACTAGGTGCCTTATATCACTTGCACTTCTAGAGGCCTAAACAAAGGCTTCCAAAGTGGCCGTGATTACAGGACAACACAGATCAAATGGACATGGTTAAAACGGTAAGTAATAAAATAAAGACAGCATTTCTAAAATCCTATTTCACACCGTAGCCTGCTGAATTTGCAAGATAACTTTATTTTCATTTTGAATTCGGCACAAATTAAAATGTGACACTGACTTCCTTATGGATTGATGTTTCAGTATGGTCTCAATGAAGAGTTCGGCGTTCGACTAGCCATGTGCGACATACATGCACAGTTACAAGCCTGCTAGAGTTAGCGGCAGGCAGACGAGCAATAGATGGAATGTGAAGCTAACTGAAGCTGGTTAGCGTTAGAAAACCCTGAGTAGATCTAGCTTGCTTCGTACGATACCCCTCAGGGCAGTTGACATAAATAGTTTGAACTGAGTCTGTCTGGTGATGCTGGTTTTTAGCTGCGAGTAAATTTCCAGCCATTTTCAGCTGACCGAGCACATTTTAATGAAATGATAACATCCACGCAACGGTTTCCAATGGAGCACTTTGAAAAAACATTGGTGGCGAAATGGACCCCTGAGGTGCTCTAAGAACAGCGTATGTGAAAACATAATCTGCTACAGAAATGTTTGAGTGTGTGTTTTTATTGTGCGTGTGCAGGGCTCTGTTGTTGGAAATCTCAGTGCTGATGTGACAGCAGGTGATAGATGTCGACTTATGAATGGGAGACATTGTTCTGCAGGGGGAAATTGTAACCCATGGTTTGGTTGGGGGAAGGGCCACACATGGGCTGGAAACTGGAAAGAAACACAGGGAGGGAAGCCATCCTGTGAATGGATAAACAAAAACCACAAGAGATGAAAATATACTGTATCCTGTGAATTAAAAACACCCATCCATTCAAAGACACTTCACAGATTAAAAACACATGGCGGGTGAAATGTGTATAATAATATTTCTAACATTAGAACTTGAATATTTGTAATTCATTGCAGATTCCCACATATAAGCAGGGGAATAACTTTCTTTCTTTATCGAATGCTGACAGACATGCTTACTTGTTTTTGGCTGTTTTTTAAAATCTTTGACCTGGGTTAAGGAGGGTTTTCGTCCATCCATTTCCTGCCTCAATATAACGTTTTTGATCTGCTTTGAGTGAACTTTTTTGAAGCCCTTCCCCATCCTACCACCAGGCCGGGGATGGAGAGGCAGGAGGACCCCTGAATCAGGCTCAAGTTTGGGGGAGGAAACCCAGGGTCTGGAGGGGTTGCCTGGGGCCCATCTTGCAGAGTGTTCAGAGGAAGCAGGATGAGGGGTTGTCGAAGGGGTTGTCACACCAGGCTCCCGGGGACTCAGACCTTGGGGTTAGCGCCACATCTCCTGTTTTAGAAAGCCGAGACTTAGACAACATCCAGGCATGCCTCTTTTCCCATGTTCCTACATATGTTCAGCCATGTGAGACTGTACATGTGAGCTAATGCCTACGTGTGCATGAGCAGAGGAAATATGTTGTTCATTATAGCCGACGTCCTTTGACCAACAGGCACTTCCACCTAGGGTTGCAAAGGGAGGGTATAGTGCTGAAAACTTTTGAAGTTTACCAGTACACTACCAGGATTTTGGTATCTTCAATGATTTTATGTAATCTCTCACTAGACATCTAGTGGCTCTTTTGGGTACTTCAGATTTCTACAAATGTCGGTTATTATGTCTGGCCCTTTGTATTAAATTTGTATTAAATATACTGTATGAAATAATTAAATAAGATGATTTCAAATATTAAATGGAATGACAAAGTTGTAAAACGTCATCCTAAATATAAACCATCAACTTAGTGAATACTATTGGTGTTTAATATGAGGATTTCAGCATGAAATATATATTTTTTACAAACTTTGATTTATTTGACTATGTCACCATTTCCCCATAAGAAGATCCTCCTTTATAAGTACACTTCATATTTGGTGGGCTTAGGAAATGATCTCCATAAAACCATAGAATCTGATCTAGTGTTAGAAATGGAACAGGTTTATCTAGATTACTTTTATTTGGTGGTTGAAAGGGCTACACTGTTTAGGCTCTACATCTTGTACAAGAAGCTTTGTCTCATGCCAATATTGCTTGGAATCCATCAAACTGAAAGTGACGACTTGGCACTCACCGTGCGGTTCAAGAGAACAAGGGAAAGCTGGAGCTGGTACTGTAGCTTTCCAGTCATTTCCAACCAAACTAGATATATACAGTGGCCCCGTGTAGCTCAGTTGGTAGAGCATGGCGCTTGCAACGCCAGGGTTGTGGGTTCGATTCCCACGGGGGGCCAGGGGGGCCAGTATGAAAATGTATGCACTCACTAACTGTAAGTCGCTCTGGATAAGAGTGTCTGCTAAATGACTAAAATGTAAATGTAAATATCCAAACTTTAACAGTGAGAGGAGAGAAACAATACAACAAAACGAACATGGATAGGATTTCTTCCAAGCGAAGCGTGTGAGTAGGAACAGACAGTTCTTGCTTAGAATGTGAGTCAATTAGGGGCTGTTATGATGTAAACAGGGCTGTGAAATCCAAATGTTCCATCTGCTAGCCTTGACCTCTGACCCCCTCTATTCAACAGCAGCAGTAGTAGGAGAGGCAGGAGGCTATATTTGTCCACGATGGCCAGTGAACGAATGCAGAGTGCAAACCTCATATGGTAAACATATCTACTGATAATGGCTGAAGTCTTCTTGACTACTGACCATGCTGCACAGGGGTTTCTCAAACTGTCAAATCTTATTGCATTTTTAAACTATATTGTAATGTCTTCCGAGTCCTTTCTCTTTGATGATTCCGTAATGGAGAATGTGTTATATTCCTCTCTCTCCTACATCTGCACAGCCCAATGTCTACCCATTGTCGAGTCTCACAGTCCAGCCCAATGTCTACCCATGGTCTAGTCTCACAGTCCAGTCCAATGTCTACCAATGGTACAGTCTCACAGTCCAGCCCAACGTCTACCCATGGTACAGTCTCAAAATCCAGCCCAATGTCTACCCATGGTCTAGTCTCATAGTCCAGCCCAATGTCTACCCATAGTACAGTCTCAAAATCCAGCCCAATATCTACCCATTGTCTAGTCTCACAGTCCAGCCCAATGTCTACCCATTGTCAAGTATCACAGTCCAGCCCAAGTCTACCCATGGCCTAGTCTCACAGTCCAGCCCAATGTCTACCCAAGGTACAGACTCACAGTCCAGCCCAGTGTCCAATCATAGTCTAGTCTCACAGTCCAGTCCAATTCTACCCATGGTACAGTCTCAAAGTCCAGCCCCATGTCTACCCATGTTCTAGTCTCACAGTCCAGCCCAATGTCTACCCAAGGTACAGTCTCACAGTCCAGCCAATGTCTACCCATGGTTCAGTCTCACAGTCCAGCCCAATGTCTACCCATGGCACAGTCTCAAAATCCAGCCCAAGTCTACCCATGGTCTAGTCTCACAGTCCAGCCCAATGTCTACCTATGGTACAGTCTAACAGTTCAGTCCATTGTCTAGCCATGGTACAGTCTCACAGTCCAGCCCAATGTCTACACATGGTCAGTCTCACAGTCCAGCCCAATGTCTACCCATGGTACAGTCTTACAGTCCAGCCAAAGTCTACCCATGGTTCAGTCTCACAGTCCAGCCCAATGTCTACCCATGGTACAGTCTCACAGTCCAGCCCAATGTCTACCCATGGTACAGTCTAACAGTTCAGTCCATTGTCTACCCATGGTCTAGTCTCACAGTCCAGCCCAATGTCTACACATGGTCAGTCTCACAGTCCAGCCCAATGTCTACCCATGGTACAGTCTTACAGTCCAGCCAATGTCTACCCATGGTTCAGTCTCACAGTCCAGCCCAATGTCTACCCATGGTATAGTCTCACAGTCCAGCCCAATGTCTACACATGGTTCAGTCTCACAGTCCAGCCCAATGTCTACCCATGGTTCAGTCTCACAGTCCAGCCCAATGTCTACCCATGGTCTAGTCTCACAGTCCAGCCCAATGTCTACCCATGGTCTAGTCTCACAGTCCAGCCCAATGTCTACCCACGGTGTGAGGCTATACAAATGCCTCACACCACGTGGCTGCTGCCTCTCTAACCTGGTGGTCCCTGAACGCACGACCCATGTGGAGTTCCAGGTCTCCGGCAGCCTCTGGAACTGCCATTCTGCGGCCAACAAGGCAGAGTTCATCTCAGCCTATGCTACCCTCCAGTCCCTCGACTTCTTGGCGCTGACGGAAACATGGATTACCACTGAAAACACTGCTACTCCTACTGCTCTCTCCTCGTCTGACCATGTGTTCTTGCATACCCCGAGTGCATCTGGTCAGCGGGGTGGTAGCACAGGAATCCTCATCTCTCCCAAGTGGACATTCTCTCATTTTCTCCTGACTCATCTGTCTATCTCCTCATTTGAATTCCATGCTGTCACAGTCACTAGCCCATTAAAGCTTAACATCCTTGTCATTTATCGCCCTCCAGGTTCCCTTGGAGAGTTCATCAATGAGCTTGACGCCTTGATACGTTCCTTTCCTGAGGATGGCTCACCCCTCACAGTTCTGGGTGACTTTAACCTCCCTACGTCTACCTTTGACTCATTTCTCTCTGCCTCCTTCTTTCCACTCCTCTCCTCTTTTGACCTCACCCCCTCACCGTCCCCCCCTACTCACAAGGCAGGCAATACGCTTGACCTCATCTTTACTAGATGCTGTTCTTCTACTAATCTCACTGCAACACCCCTCCATGTCTCCGACCACTACTTTGTATCCTTTTCTCTCTCGCTCTCCTCCAACACTACTCACTCTGCCCCTACTCAGATGGTAAAGCGCCGTCGCAACCTTTGCTCTCTCTCTCCCGCTACTCTCTCCTCTTCCATCCTATCATCTCTTCCCTCTGCTCAATCCTTCTCCCTCCAATCTCCTGATTCTGCCTCCTCAACCCTCCTCTCCTTCCTTTCTGCATCCTTTGACTCTCTATGTCCCCTATCCTCCCGGCCGGCTCGGTCCTCCCCTCCTGCTCCGTTGCTTGACGACTCATTGCGAGCTCACAGAACAGGGCTCCGGGTAGCCGAGCGGAAATGGAGAAAAACTAGACTCCCTACGGACCTGGCATATTTTCACTCCCTCCTCTCTACATTTTCTTCCTCTGTTTCTGCTGCTAAAGCCACTTTCTACCACTCTAAATTCCAAGCATCTGCCTCTAACCCTAGGAAGCTCTTTGCCACCTTCTCCTCCCTGCTGAATCCTGAATCCTCCACCCCCCCTCCCTCCCTCTCTGTGGATGACTTCGTCAACCATTTTGAAAAGAAGGTTGACGACATCCGATCCTCGTTTGTTAAGTCAAATGACACTGCTGGTCCTGCTCACACTGCCCTACCCTATGCTTTGACTTCTTTCTCCCCTCTCTCTCCAGATGAAATCTTGCGACTTGTGACGGCCGGCCGCCCAACAACCTGCCCACTTGACCCTATCCCCTCCTCTCTTCTCCAGACCATCTCCGGTGACCTTCTCCCTTACCTCACCTCGCTCATCAACTCATCCTTGACCGCTGGCTATGTCCCTTCCGTCTTCAAGAAAGCGAGAGTTGCACCCCTTCTCAAAAAACCTACACTCGATCCCTCCGATGTCAACAACTACAGACCAGTATCCCTTCTTTCTTTTCTCTCCAAAACTCTTGAGCGTGCCATCTTTAGCCAACTCTCTTGCTATCTCTCTCAGAATGACCTTCTTGATCGAAACCAGTCAGGTTTCAAGACTGGTCATTCAACTGAGACTGCTCTTCTCTGTGTCACGGAGGCTCTCCGCACTGCTAAAGCTAACTCTCTCTCCTCTGCTCTTGTCCTTCTAGACCTGTCTGCTGCCTTTGATACTGTGAACCATCAGATCCTCCTCTCCACCCTCTCCGAGTTGGGCATCTCCGGCGTGGCTCACTCTTGGATTGCGTCCTACCTGACCGGTCGCTCCTACCAAGTGGCGTGGCGAGAATCTGTCTCCGCACCACGTGCTCTCACCACTGGTGTCCCCCAGGGCTCAGTTCAAGGCCCTCTCCTATTCTCGCTATACACCAAGTCAATTGGCTCTGTCATATCCTCACATGGCCTCTCCTATCATTGCTACGCAGACGACACACAACTAATCTTCTCCTTTCCCCCTTCTGATAACCAGGTGGCGAATCGCATCTCTGCATGTCTGGCAGACATATCAGTGTGGATGACGGATCACCACCTCAAGCTGAACCTCGGCAAGATGGAGCTGCTCTTCCTCCCGGGGAAGGACTGCCCGTTCCATGATCTCGCCATCATGGTTGACAACTCCGTTGTGTCCTCCTCCCAGAGTGCGAAGAGCCTTGGCGTGACCCTGGACAACACCCTGTCGTTCTCCGCTAACATCAAGGCGGTAACCCGATCCTGTAGGTTCATGCTCTACAACATTCGGAGAGTACGACTCTGCCTTACACAGGAAGCGACGCAGGTCCTAATCCAGGCACTTGTCATCTCCCGTCTGGATTACTGCAACTCGCTGTTGGCTGGTCTCCCTGCCTGTGTCATTAAACCCCTACAACTCATCCAGAATGCTGCAGCCCGTCTGGTGTTCAACCTTCCCTAGTTCTCTCATGTCACCCCGCTCCTCCGCACACTCCACTGGCTTCCAGTTGAAGCTCGCATCTGCTACAAGACCATGGTGCTTGCCTACGGAGCTGTGAGGGGAACGGCACCTCCGAACCTTCAGGCTCTCATCAGTCCATACACCCAAACGAGGGCATTGTGTTCATCCACTTCTGGCCTGCTGGCCCCCCTACCTCTGTGGAAGCACAGTTCCCGCTCAGCCCAGTCAAAACTTTTCGCTGCTCTGGCACCCCAATGGTGAAACAAGCTCCCTCACGACGCCAGGACAGCGGAGTCACTCACCACCTTCCGGAGACACTTGAAACCCCATCTCTTTAAGGAATACCTGGGATAGGATAAAGTAATCCTTCGAACCCCCCTTACCCCATCCCAAAAAAAAAAAAAAAAAATATATATATATATATATATATTGTAAAGTGGTTATCCCACTGGCTATAAGGTTAATGCACCAATTTGTAAGTCGCTCTGGATAAGAGCGTCTGCTAAATGACGTAAATGTAAATGTAAAAGTAGTCTCACAGTCCAGCCCAATGACAACCCATGGTCTAGTCTCACAGTGCAGCCCAATGTTTACCCATGGTCAAGTCTCACAATCCAGCCCAAAGTCTACCCATGGTCTAGTCTCACAGTCCAGCCCAATGTCTGCCATGGTACAGTCTCACAGTCCAGCCCAATGTGTACCTTTGGCACAGTCTCACAGTCCAATCCAAAATCTACCCATGGTCTTTTCTCACTGTCCAGCCCAATGTCTACCCATTGTACAGTCTAACAGTTCAGTCCATTGTCTACCCATGGTCTAGTCTCACAGTCCAGCCCAATGTCTACCCATTGTCTCACAGTCCAGCCCGATGTCTACCCATGGTCGAGTCTCACACACATGGTCTAGTCTCACAGTCCAGCCCAATGACTACCCATGGTACAGTCTCTCAGTCCAGCCCAATGTCTACCCACGGTACAGTCTCACAGTCCAGCCCAATGTCTACCCATGGTACAGAAGTCTTAGTCCGGTACAATGTCTACTCATGGTCAGTCTCACAGTCCAATCCAAAATCTACCCATGGTCTATTCTCACTGTCCAGCCCAATGTCTACCCATTGTACAGTCTAACAGTTCAGTCCATTGTCTACCAATGGTCTAGTCTCACAGTCCAGCCCAATGTCTACCCATGGTACAGTCTCAAAATCCAAACCAATGTCTACCCATTGTCTAGTCTCATAGTCCAGCCTGATGTCTACCCATGGTCGAGTCTCACAGTCCAGCCCAATGACTACCCATGGTACAGTCTCTCATTCCAGCCCAATGTCTACCCACGGTACAGTCTCACAGTCCAGCCCAATGTCTACTCACGGTACAGTCTCACAGTCCAGCTCAATGTCTCCCCATGGTACAGTCTCACAGTCCAGCCCAATGTCTACCCATGGTACAATCTCACAGTTCAGCCCAAAGTCTACCCATGGTACAGTCTCACCGTACAGCCCAATGTCCACCCATGGTCAGTCTCACAGTCCAGTCCAATGTCTACCCATGGTACAGAAGTCTTAGTCCGGTACAATGTCTACCCATGGTCAGTCTCACAGTCCAATCCAAAATCTACCCATGGTCTATTCTCACTGTCCAGCCCAATGTCTACCCATTGTACAGTCTAACAGTTCAGTCCATTGTCTACCAATGGTCTAGTCTCACAGTCCAGCCCAATGTCTACCCATGGTACAGTCTCAAAATCCAAACCAATTTCTACCCATTGTCTAGTCTCATAGTCCAGCCTGATGTCTACCCATGGTCGAGTCTCACAGTCCAGCCCAATGACTACCCATGGTACAGTCTCTCATTCCAGCCCAATGTCTACCCACGGTACAGTCTCACAGTCCAGCCCAATGTCTACTCACGGTACAGTCTCACAGTCCAGCTCAATGTCTACCCATGGTACAGTCCCACAGTTCAGCCCAAAGTC